>NW_027063775.1:51338-78007 GCF_032884065.1 Artemia franciscana
GAAAAAATGAAGATATTAGACTATTTTATGATTGCAAATGGTAAAGAATGTGATTAAAGGCTCTTTTCCTATGTCAAAACTTTTAGTTTTCGAGGGTAATAGCTACGTATGTTGAAAAAATGAAGATATTAGACTATTTTATGATTGCAAATGGTAAAGAATGTGATTAAAGGCTCTTTTCCTATGTCAAAAGTTTTAGTTTTCGAGGGTAATAGCTACATATGTTGAAAAAATGAAGATATTAGACTATTTTATGATTGCAAATGGTAAAGAATGTGATTAAAGGCTCTTTTCCTATTTCAAAAGTTTTAGTTTTCGAGGGTAATAGCTAGGTCTGTGGAAAAAATGAAGATATTAGACTATTTTATGATTGCACATGGTAAAGAATGTGATTAAAGGCTCTTTTCCTATTTCAAAAGTTTTAGTTTTCAGGGGCAAGAGCTATGTCTGTGGAAAAAATGAAGATATTAGACTATTTTATGATTGCAAATGGTAAAGAATGTGATTAAAGGCTCTTTTCCTATTTCAAAAGTTTTATTTTTCGAGGGTAATAGCTACTTATGTTGAAAAAATGAAGATATTAGACAATTTTATGATTGCACATGGTAAAGAATGTGATTAAACGCTCTTTTCCTATGTCAAAAGTTTTAGTTTTCGAGGGTAATAGCTACGTATGTTGAAAAAATGAAGATATTCGACAATTTTATGATTGCAAATGGTAAAGAATGTGATTAAAGGCTCTTTTCCTATTTCAAAAGTTTTAGTTTTCGAGGGTAATAGCTACTTATGTTGAAAAAATAAAGATATTAGACTATTTTATGATTGCAAATGGTAAAGAATGTGATTAAAGGCTCTTTTCGAGGGAAATAGCTATGTCTGTGGAAAAAATGAAGATATTAGACAATTTTATGATTGCACATGGTAAAGAATGTGATTAAAGGCTCTTTTCCTATTTCAAAAGTTTTAGTTTTCGAGGGTAATAGCTTTGTCTGTGGAAAAAAATGAAGATATTAGACAATTTTATGATTGCACATGGTAAAGAATGTGATTAAAGGCTCTTTTCCTATTTCAAAAGTTTTAGTTTTCGAAGGTAATAGCTACGTATGTTGAAAAAATGAAGATATTCGACTATTTTATGATAGCACATGGTAAAGAATATGATTAAAGGCTCTTTTCCTATTTCAAAAGTTTTAGTTTTTGAGGGTAATAGCTATGTATGTTGAAAAAATGAAGATATTCGACTATTTTATGATGGCACATGGTAAAGAATATGATTAAAGGCTCTTTTCCTATTTCAAAAGTTTTAGTTTTTGAGGGTAATAGCTACGTATGTTGAAAAAATGAAAATATTAGACTATTTTATGATTGCAAATGGTAAAGAATGTGATTGAAGGCTCTTTTCCTATTTCAAAAGTTTTAGTTTTCGAGGGTAATAGCTACGTATGTTGAAAAAATGAAGATATTAGACAATTTTATGATTGTACATGGTAAAGAATGTGATTAAAGGCTCTTTTCCTATGTCAAAACTTTTAGTTTTCGAGGGTAATAGCTACTAATGTTGAAAAAATGAAGATATTAGACTATTTTATGATTGCAAATGGTAAAGAATGTGATTAAAGGCTCTTTTCCTATGTCAAAAGTTTTAGTTTTCGAGGGTAATAGCTACGTATGTTGAAAAAAATGAAGATATTAGACTATTTTATGATTGCAAATGGTAAAGAATGTGATTAAAGGCTCTTTTCCTATTTCAAAAGTTTTAGTTTTCGAGGGTAATAGCTACGTATGTTTAAAAATTGAAGATATTAGACTATTTTATGATTGCAAATGGTAAAGAATGTGATTAAAGGCTCTTTTCCTATTTCAAAAGTTTTAGTTTTCGAGGGTAATAGCTACTTATGTTGAAAAAATGAAGATATTAGACTATTTTATGATAACAAATGGTAAAGAATATGATTAAAGGCTCTTTTCGAGGGTAATAGCTATGTTTGTGGAAAAAATGAAGATATTAGACAATTTTATGATTGCACATGGTAAAGAATGTGATTAAAGGCTCTTTTCCTATTTCAAAAGTTTTAGTTTTCGAGGGTAATAGCTACGTATGTTGAAAAAATGAAGATATTAGACTATTTTATGATTGCACATGGTAAAGAATGTGATTAAAGGCTCTTTTCCTATTTCAAAAGTTTTAGTTTTCGAGGGTAATAGCTATATATGTTGAAAAAATGAAGATATTAGACTATTTTATGATTGCAAATGGTAAAGAATGTGATTAAAGGCTCTTTCCTGTTTCAAAGTTTTAGTTTTCGAGGGTAATAGCTACGTATGTTGAAAAAATGAAGATATTAAACAATTTTATGATTGCACATGGTAAAGAATGTGATTAAAGGCTCTTTTCCTGTGTCAAACTTTTAGTTTTCGAGGGTAATAGCTACGTATGTTGAAAAAAATGAAGATATTAGACTATTTTATGATTGCAAATGGTAAAAAATGTGATTAAAGGCTCTTTTCCTATGTCAAAAGTTTTAGTTTTCGAGGGTAATAGCTACTTATGTTGAAAAAATGAAGATATTAGACTATTTTATGATTGCAAATGGTAAAGAATGTGATTAAAGGCTCTTTTCCTATTTCAAAGTTTTAGTTTTCGAGGGTAATAGCTAGGTCTGTGGAAAAAATGAAGATATTAGACTATTTTATGATTGCACATGGTAAAGAATGTGATTAAAGGCTCTTTTCCTATTTCAAAGTTTTAGTTTTCGGGGGCAAGAGCTATGTCTGTGGAAAAAATGAAGATATTAGACTATTTTATGATTGCAAATGGTAAAGAATGTGATTAAAGGCTCTTTTCCTATTTCAAAAGTTTTATTTTTCGAGGGTAATAGCTACTTATGTTGAAAAAATGAAGATATTAGACAATTTTATGATTGCACATGGTAAAGAATGTGATTAAACGCTCTTTTCCTATGTCAAAACTTTTAGTTTTCGAGGGTAATAGCTACGTATGTTGAAAAAATGAAGATATTAGACTATTTTATGATTGCAAATGGTAAAGAATGTGATTAAAGGCTCTTTTCCTATGTCAAAAGTTTTAGTTTTCGAGGGTAATAGCTACGTATGTTGAAAAAATGAAGATATTCGACAATTTTATGATTGCAAATGGTAAAGAATGTGATTAAAGGCTCTTTTCCTATGTCAAAGTTTTAGTTTTCGAGGGTAATAGCTACGTATGTTGAAAAAATAAAGATACTAGACTATTTTATGATTGCACGTGGTAAAGAATGTGATTAAAGGCTCTTTTCCTATTTCAAAAGTTTTAGTTTTCGAGGGTAATACCTACGTAAGTTGAAAAAATGAAGATATTAGACTATTTTATGATTGCAAATGGTAAAGAATGTGATTAAAGGCTCTTTTCCTATTTCAAAAGTTTTAGTTTTCGAGGGTAATAGCTAGATATGTTGAAAAAATGAAGATATTAGACTATTTTATGATTGCAAATGGTAAAGAATGTGATTAAAGGCTCTTTTCCTATTTCAAAAGTTTTAGTTTTCGAGGGTAATAGCTTTGTCTGTGTAAAAAATGAAGATATTAGACAATTTTATGATTGCACATGGTAAAGAATGTGATTAAAGGCTCTTTTCCTATTTTAAAAGTTTTAGTTTTCGATGGTAATAGCTACGTATGTTGTAAAAATGAAGATATTAGACTATTTAATGATTGCACATGGTAAAGAATGTGATTAAAGGCTCTTTTCCTATTTCAAAAGTTTTAGTTTTCGAGGGTAATACCTACGTATGTTGAAAAAATGAAGATATTAGACTATTTTATGATTGCAAATGGTAAAGAATGTGATTAAAGGCTCTTTTCCTATTTCAAAAGTTTTATTTTTCGAGGGTAATAGCTACGTATGTTGAAAAAATGAAGATATTAGACAATTTTATGATTGCACACGGTAAAGAATGTGATTAAAGGCTCTTTTCCTATGTCAAAACTTTTAGTTTTCGAGGGTAATAGCTACGTATGTTGAAAAAATGAAGATATTAGACTATTTTATGATTGCAAATGGTAAAGAATGTGATTAAAGGCTCTTTTCCTATGTCAAAAGTTTTAGTTTTCGAGGGTAATAGCTAAGTATGTTGAAAAAATGAAGATATTGGACAATTTTATGATTGCAAATGGTAAAGAATGTGATTAAAGGCTCTTTTCCTATTTCAAAAGTTTTAGTTTTCGAGGGTAAGAGCTACTTATGTTGAAAAAATAAAGATATTAGATTATTTTATGATTGCAAATGGTAAAGAATGTGATTAAAGGCTCTTTTCGAGGGAAATAGCTATGTCTGTGGAAAAAATGAAGATATTAGACAATTTTATGATTGCACATGGTAAAGAATGTGATTAAAGGCTCTTTTCCTATTTCAAAAGTTTTAGTTTCGAGGGTAATAGCTTTGTTTGTGGAAAAAATGAAGATATTAGACAATTTTATGATTGCACATGGTAAAGAATGTGATTAAAGGCTCTTTTCCTATTTCAAAAGTTTTAGTTTTCGAAGGCAATAGCTACGTATGTTGAAAAATGAAGATATTCGACTATTTTATGATTGCACATGGTAAAGAATATGATTAAAGGCTCTTTTCCAATGTTAAAAGTTTTAGTTTTCGAGGGTAATAGCTATGTATGTTGAAAAAATGAAGAAATTAGACAATTTTATGATTGCACATGGTAAAGAATGTGATTAAAGGCTCATTTCCTATTTCAAAAGTTTTAGTTTTCGAGGGTAATAGCTACGTATGTTGAAAAAATGAAGATATTAGACTATTTTATGATTGCAAATGGTAAAGAATGTGATTAAAGGCTCTTTTCCTATTTCAAAAAACTTAGTTTTCGAGGGTAATAGCTACGTATGTTGAAAAAATGAAGATATTAGACAATTTTATGATTGCAAATGGTAAAAAATGTGAATAAAGGCTCTTTTCCTATTTCAAAAGTTTTAGTTTTCGAGGGTAATAGCTACTTATGTTGAAAAAATGAAGATATTAGACTATTTTATGATTACAAATGGTAAAGAATGTGATTAAAGGCTCTTTTCGAGGGTAATAGCTATTTCTGTGAAAAAAGTGAATATATTAGACAATTTTATGATTGCACATGGTAAAGAATTTGATTAAAGGCTCTTTTCCTATTTCAAAAGTTTTAGTTTTCGAGGGTAATAGCTTTGTCTGTGGAAAAAATGAAGATATTAGACAATTTTATGATTGCACATGGTAAAGAATGTTATTAAAGGCTCTTTTCCTATTTCAAAAGTTTTAGTTTTCGAGGGTAATAGCTACGTATGTTGAAAAAATGAAGATATTAGACTATTGCACATGGTAAAGAATGTGATTAAAGGCTCTTTTCCGATTTCAAAAGTTTTAGTTTTTGAGGGTAATAGCTATATATGTTGAAAAAATGAAGATATTAGACTATTTTATGATTGCAAATGGTAAAGAATGTGATTAAAGGCTCTTTTCCTATTTCAAAAGTTTTAGTTTTCGAGGGTAATAGCTACGTAAGTTGAAAAAATGAAGATATTAGACAATTTTATGATTGCACATGGTAAAGAATGTAATTAAAGGCTCTTTTCCTATGTCAAAACTTTTAGTTTTCGAGGGTAATAGCTACTAATGTTGAAAAAATGAAGATATTGCAAATGGTAAAGAATGTGATTAAAGGCTCTTTTCCTATGTCAAGTTTTAGTTTTTGAGGGTAATAGCTACGTATGTTGAAAAAATGAAGATATTAGACTATTTTATGATTGCACATGGTAAAGAATGTGATTAAACGCTCTTTTCCTATGTCAAAACTTTTAGTTTTCGAGGGTAATAGCTACGTATGTTGAAAAAATGAAGATATTAGACTATTTTATGATTGCAAATGGTAAAGAATGTGATTAAAGGCTCTTTTCCTATGTCAAAACTTTTAGTTTTCGAGGGTAATAGCTACTAATGTTGAAAAAATGAAGATATTGCAAATGGTAAAGAATTTGATTAAAGGCTCTTTTCCTATGTCAAAAGTTTAGTTTTTGAGGGTAATAGCTACGTATGTTGAAAAAATGAAGAAATTAGACTATTTTATGATTGCACATGGTAAAGAATGTGATTAAACGCTCTTTTCCTATGTCAAAACTTTTAGTTTTCGAGGGTAATAGCTACGTATGTTGAAAAAATGAAGATATTAGACTATTTTATGATTGCAAATGGTAAAGAATGTGATTAAAGGCTCTTTTCCTATGTCAAAAGTTTTAGTTTTCGAGGGTAATAGCTACGTATGTTGAAAAAATGAAGATATTCGACAATTTTATGATTGCAAATGGTAAAGAATGTGATTAAAGGCTCTTTTCCTATTTCAAAAGTTTTTGTTTTCGAGGGTAATAGCTACTTTTGTTGAAAAAATAAAGATATTAGACTATTTTATGATTGCAAATGGTAAAGAATGTGATTAAAGGCTCTTTTCGAGGGAAATAGCTATGTCTGTGGAAAAAATGAAGATATTAGACTATTTTATTATTGCACATGGTAAAGAATGTGATTAAAGGCTCTTTTCCTATTTCAAAAGTTTTAGTTTTCGAGGGTAATAGGTTTGTCTGTGGAAAAAATGAAGATTTTAGACAATTTTATGATTGCACATGGTAAAGAATGTGATTAAAGGCTCTTTTCCTATTTCAAAAGTTTTAGTTTTCGAAGGTAATAGCTACGTATGTTGAAAAAATGAAGATATTCGACTATTTTATGATTGCACATGGTAAAGAATATGATTAAAGGCTCTTTTCCTATTTCAAAAGTTTTAGTTTTTGAGGGTAATAGCTATGTATGTTGAAAACATGAAGAAATTAGACAATTTTATGATTGCACATGGTAAAGAATGTGATTAAAGGCTCTTTTCCTATGTTAAAAGTTTTAGTTTTCGAGGGTAATAGCTACGTATGTTGAAAAATGAAGATATTAGACAATTTTATGATTGCACATGGTAAAGAATGTGATTAAAGGCTCTTTTCCTATTTCAAAAGTTTTAGTTTTCGAGGGTAATAGCTACGTATGTTGAAAAAATGAAGATATTAGACTCTTTTATGATTGCAAATGGTATAGAATGGGATTAAAGGCTCTTTTCCTATTTCAAAAGTTTTAGTTTTCGAGGTTAATAGCTAAGTATGTCGAAAAAATGAAGATATTAGACTATTTTATGATTGCAAATGGTAAAGAATGTGATTAAAGGCTCTTTTCCTATTTCAAAAGTTTTAGTTTTCGAGGGTAATAGCTACGTATGTTGAAAAAAATGAAGATATTAGACAATTTTATGATTGCAAATGGTAAAGAATGTGATTAAAGGCTCTTTTCCTATTTCAAAAGTTTTAGTTTTCGAGGGTAATAGCTACGTATGTTGAAAAAATGAAGATATTAGACTATTTTATGATTACAAATGGTAAAGAATGTGATTAAAGGCTCTTTTCGAGGGTAATAGCTATGTCTGTGAAAAAATTAAGATATTAGACAATTTTATGATTGCACATGGTAAAGAATGTGATTAAAGGCTCTTTTCCTATTTCAAAAGTTTTAGTTTTCGAGGGTAATAGCTACGTATGTTGAAAAAATGAAGATATTAGACAATTTTATGATTGTACATGGTAAAGAATGTGATTAAGGGCTCTTTTCCTATGTCAAAACTTTTAGTTTTCGAGGGTAATAGCTACTAATGTTGAAAAAATGAAGATGTTAGACTATTTTATGATTGCAAATGGTAAAGAATGTGATTAAAGGCTCTTTTCCTATTTCAAAAGTTTTAGTTTTTGAGGGTAATAGCTAGGTCTGTGGAAAAAAGGAAGATATTAGACTATTTTATGATTGCACATGGTAAAGAATGTGATTAAAGGCTCTTTTCCTATTTCAAAAGTTTTAGTTTTTGGGGGTAAGAGCTATGTCTGTGGAAAAAATGAAGATATTAGACTATTTTATGATTGCAAATGGTAAAGAATGTGATTAAAGTCTCTTTTCCTATTTCAAAAGTTTTAGTTTTCGAGCGTAATAGCTACGTATGTTGAAAAAATGAAGATATTAGACAATTTTATGATTGCACATGGTAAAGAATGTGATTAAAAGCTGTTTTCCTATGTCAAAACTTTTAGTTTTCGAGGGTAATAGCTACGTATGTTGAAAAAATGAAGATATTAGACTATTTTATGATTGCAAATGGTAAAGAATGTGATTAAAGGCTCTTTTCCTATTTCAAAAGTTTTAGTTTTCGAGGGTAATAGCTACGTATGTTGAAAAAATGAAGATATTAGACTATTTTATGATTGCAAATGGTAAAGAATGTGATTAAAGGCTCTTTTCCTATTTCAAAAGTTTTAGTTTTCGAGGGTAATAGCTACGTATGTTGAAAAAATGAAGATATTAGACTATTTTATGATTGCAAATGGTAAAGAATGTGATTAAAGGCTCTTTTCCTATTTCAAAAGTTTTAGTTTTCGAGGGTAATAGCTACGTAGGTTGAAAAAATGAAGATATTAAACAATTTTATGATTGCAAATGGTAAAGAATGTGATTAAAGGCTCTTTTCCTATTTCAAAAGTTTTCGTTTTCGAGGGTAATAGCTACGTATGTTGAAAAAATGAAGATATTAGACCATTTTATGATTGCACATGGTAAAGAATGTGATTAAAGGCTCTTTTCCTATTTCAAAAGTTTTAGTTTTCGAGGGTAATAGCTACGTATGTTGAAAAAATGAAGATATTAGACTATTTTATGATTGCAAATGGTAAAGAATGGGATTAAAGGCTCTTTTCCTATGTCAAAGTTTTAGTTTTCGAGGGTAATAGCTACGTATGTTGAAAAAATAAAGATACTAGACTATTTTATGATTGCACGTGGTAAAGAATGTGATTAAAGGCTCTTTTCCTATTTCAAAAGTTTTAGTTTTCGAGGGTATTACCTACGTAAGTTGAAAAAATAAAGATATTAGGACTATTTTATGATTGCAAATGGTAAAGAATGTGATTAAAGGCTCTTTTCCTATTTCAAAAGTTTTAGTTTTCGAGGGTAATAGCTAGGTATGTTGAAAAAATGAAGATATTAGACTATTTTATGATTGCAAATGATAAAGAATGTGATTAAAGGCTCTTTTCCTATTTCAAAAGTTTTAGTTTTCGAGGGTAATAGCTTTGTCTGTGTAAAAAATGAAGATATTAGACAATTTTATGATTGCATATGGTAAAGAATGTGATTAAAGGCTCTTTTCCTATTTTAAAAGTTTTAGTTTTCGATGGTAATAGCTACGTATGTTGTAAAAATGAAGATATTAGACTATTTAATGATTGCACATGGTAAAGAATGTGATTAAAGGCTCTTTTCCTATTTCAAAAGTTTTAGTTTTCGAAGGTAATACCTACGTATGTTGAAAAAATGAAGATATTAGACTATTTTATGATTGCAAATGGTAAAGAATGTGATTAAAGGCTCTTTTCCTACTTCAAAAGTTTTATTTTTCGAGGGTAATAGCTACGTATGTTGAAAAAATGAAGATATTAGACAATTTTATGATTGCACACGGTAAAGAATGTGATTAAAGGCTCTTTTCCTATGTCAAAACTTTTAGTTTTCGAGGGTAATAGCTACGTATGTTGAAAAAATGAAGATATTAGACCATTTTATGATTGCAAATGGTAAAGAATGTGATTAAAGGCTCTTTTCCTATGTCAAAAGTTTTAGTTTTCGAGGGGTAATAGCTACGTATGTTGAAAAAATGAAGATATTGGACAATTTTATGATTGCAAATGGTAAAGAATGTGATTAAAGGCTCTTTTCCTATTTCAAAAGTTTTAGTTTTCGAGGGTAATAGCTACTTATGTTGAAAAAATAAAGATATTAGACTATTTTATGATTGCAAATGGTAAAGAATGTGATTAAAGGCTCTTTTCGAGGGAAATAGCTATGTCTGTGGAAAAAATGAAGATATTAGACAATTTTATGATTGCACATGGTAAAGAATGTGATTAAAGGCTCTTTTCCTATTTCAAAAGTTTTAGTTTTCGAGGGTAATAGCTTTGTCTGTGGAAAAAATGAAGATATTAGAAAATTTTATGATTGCACATGGTAAAGAATTTGATTAAAGGCTCTTTTCCTATTTCAAAAGTTTTAGTTTTCGAAGGTAATAGCTACGTATGTTGAAAAATGAAGATATTCGACTATTTTATGATTGCACCTGGTAAAGAATATGATTAAAGGCTCTTTTCCTATTTCAAAAGTTTTAGTTTTTGAGGGTAATAGCTACGTATGTTGAAAAAATGAAGAAATTAGACAATTTTATGATTGCACATGGTAAAGAATGTGATTAAAGGCTCTTTTCCTATGTTAAAAGTTTTAGTTTTCGAGGGTAATATCTACGTATGTTGAAAAATGAAGATATTAGACAATTTTATGATTGCACATGGTAAAGAATGTGATTAAAGGCTCTTTTCCTATTTCAAAAGTTTTAGTTTTCGAGGGTAATAGCTACGTATGTTGAAAAATGAAGATATTAGACTATTTTATGATTGCAAATGGTAAAGAATGTGATTAAAGGCTCTTTTCCTATTTCAAAAGTCTTAGTTTTCGAGGGTAATAGCTACGTATGTTGAAAAAATGAAGATATTAGACAATTTTATGATTGCAAATGGTAAAGAATGTGATTAAAGGCTCTTTTCCTATTTCAAAAGTTTTAGTTTTCGAGGGTAATAGCTACTTATGTTGAAAAAATGAAGATATTAGACTATTTTATGATTACAAATGGTAAAGAATGTGATTAAAGGCTCTTTTCGAGGGTAATAGCTATGTCTTTGAAAAAAATGAAGATATTAGACAATTTTATGATTGCACATAGTAAAAAAATGTGATTAAAGGCTCTTTTCCTATTTCAAAAGTTTTAGTTTTCGAGGGTAATAGCTTTGTCTGTGGAAAAAATGAAGATATTAGACAATTTTATGATTGCACATGGTAAAGAATGTGATTAAAGGCTCTTTTCCTATTTCAAAAGTTTTAGTTTTCGAGGGTAATAGCTACGTATGTTGAAAAAATGAAGATATTAGACTATTTTATGATTGCACATGGTAAAGAATGTGATTAAAGGCTCTTTTCCTATTTCAAAAGTTTTAGTTTTTGAGGGTAATAGCTATATATGTTGAAAAAATGAATATATTAGACTATTTTATGATTGCAAATGGTAAAGAATTCCTATGTCAAAACTTTTAGTTTTCGAGGGTAATAGCTACTAATGTTGAAAAAATGAACATATTACAAATGGTAAAGAATGTGATTAAAGGCTCTTTTCCTATGTCAAAAGTTTTAGTTTTTCAGGGTAATAGCTACGTATGTTGAAAAAATGAAGATATTAGACTATTTTATGATTGCAATTGGTAAAGAATGTGATTAAAGGCTCTTTTCCTATTTCAAAAGTTTTATTTTTCGAGGGTAATAGCTAGGTCTGTGGAAAAAAGGAAGATATTAGACTATTTTATGATTGCACATGGTAAAGAATGTGATTAAAGGCTCTTTTCCTATTTCAAAAGTTTTAGTTTTCGGGGGTAAGAGCTATGTCTGTGGAAAAAATGAAGATATTAGACTATTTTATGATTGCAAATGGTAAAGAATGTGATTAAAGTCTCTTTTCCTATTTCAAAAGTTTTAGTTTTCGAGGGTAATAGCTAAGTATGTTGAAAAAATGAAGATATTAGACAATTTTATGATTGCACATGGTAAAGAATGTGATTAAAGGCTCTTTTCCTATGTCAAAACTTTTAGTTTTCGAGGGTTATAGCTACGTATGTTGAAAAAATGAAGATATTAGACTATTTTATGATTGCAAATGGTAAAGAATGTGATTAAAGGCTCTTTTCCTATTTCAAAAGTTTTAGTTTTCGAGGGTAATAGCTACGTATTTTGAAAAAATGAAGATATTAGACTATTTTATGATTGCAAATGGTAAAGAATGTGATTAAAGGCTCTTTTCCTATTTCAAAATTTTAGTTTTCGAGGGTAATAGCTACGTATGTTGAAAAAATGAAGATATTAGACTATTTTATGATTGCAAATGGTAAAGAATGTGATTAAAGGCTCTTTTCTCATTTCAAAAGTTTTAGTTTTTGAGGGTAATAGCTACGTATGTTGAAAAAATGAAGATATTAAACAATTTTATGATTGCAAATGGTAAAGAATGTGATTAAAGGCTCTTTTCCTATTTCAAAAGTTTTAGTTTTCGAGGGTAATAGCTACGTATGTTGAAAAAATGAAGATATTAGACTATTTTATGATTGCACATGGTAAAGAATGTGATTAAAGGCTCTTTTCCTATTTCAAAAGTTTTAGTTTTTGAGGGTAATAGCTACGTATGTTGAAAAAATGAAGATATTAGACTATTTTATGATTGCAAATGGTAAAGAATGTGATTAAAGGCTCTTTTCCTATGTCAAAGTTTTAGTTTTCGAGGGTAATAGCTACGTATGTTGAAAAAATAAAGATATTAGAATATTTTATGATTGCACGTGGTAAAGAATGTGATTAAAGGCTCTTTTCCTATTTCAAAAGTTTTAGTTTTGGAGGGTAATACCTACGTAAGTTGAAAAAATGAAGATATTAGACTATTTTATGATTGCAAATGGTAAAGAATGTGATTAATGGCTCTTTTCCTATTTCAATAGTTTTAGTTTTCGAGGGTAATAGCTAGGTATGTTGAAAAAATGAAGATATTAGACTATTTTATGATTGCAAATGGTAAAGAATGTGATTAAAGGCTCTTTTCCTATTTCAAAAGTTTTAGTTTTCGAGGGTAAAATCTTTGTCTGTGTAAAAAATGAAGATATTATACAATTTTATGATTGCACATGGTAAAGAATGTGATTAAAGGCTCTTTTCCTATTTTAAAAGTTTTAGTTTTCGATGGTAATAGCTACGTATGTTGTAAAAATGAAGATATTAGACTATTTAATGATTGCACATGGTAAAGAATGTGATTAAAGGCTCTTTTCCTATTTCAAAAGTTTTAGTTTTCGAGGGTAATACCTACGTATGTTGAAAAAATGAAGATATTAGACTATTATATGATTGCAAATGGTAAAGAATGTGATTAAAGGCTCTTTTCCTATGTAAAAGTTTTAGTTTTCGAGGGCAATAGTTGAAAAAATGAAGATATTAGAATATTTTATGATTGCAAATGGTGAAGAATATGATTAAAGGCTCTTTTCCTATTTCAAAAGTTTTAGTTTTCGAGGGTAATAGCTTTGTCTGTGGAAAAAATTAAGATATTAGACAATTTTATGATTGCACATGGTAAAGAATGTGATTAATGGCTCTTTTCCTATTTCAAAAGTTTTAGTTTTCGAGGTTAATAGCTACGTATGTTGAAAAAATGAAGATGTTAGACTATTTTATGATTGCAAATGGTAAAGAATGTGATTAAAGGCTCTTTTCCTATGTCAAAAGTTTTAGTTTTCGAGGGTAATAGCTACGTATGTTGAAAAAATGAAGATATTAGACTATTTTATGATTGCAAATGGTAAAAAAAGTGATTAAAGGCTCTTTTCCTATTTCAAAAGTTTTAGTTTTCGAGGGTAATAGCTACGTATGTTGAAAAAATGAAGATATTAGACTATTTTATGATTGCAAATGGTAAAGAATGTGATTAAAGGCTCTTTTGCTATGTCTAAAGTTTTAGTTTTCGAGGGTAATAGCTACGTATGTTGAAAAAATGAAGATATTAGACAATTTTATGATTGCACATGGTAAAGAATGTGATTAAAGGCTCTTTTCCTTTTTCAAAAGTTTTAGTTCTCGAGGGTAATAGCTACGTATGTTGAAAAAATGAAGATATTAGACTATCTTATGATTGCACATGGTAAAGAATGTGATTAAAGGCTCTTTTCCTATTTCAAAAGTTTTAGATTTTGAGGGTAATAGCTACGTATGTTGAAAAAATGAAGATATTAGACTATTTTATGATTGCACATGGTAAAGAATGTGATTAAAGGCTCTTTTCCTATGTCAAAAGCTTTAGTTTTCGAGGGTAATAGCTTTGCCTCTGGAAAAAATGAAGATATTAGACAATTTTATGATTGTACAAGGTAAAGAATGTGATTAAAGGCTCTTTTCCTATTTCAAAAGTTTTAGTTTTCGAGGGTAATAGCTAAGTATGTTGAAAAAATGAAGATATTAGACAATTTTATGATTGCAAATGGTAAAGAAAGTGATTAAAGGCTCTTTTCCTATTTCAAAAGTTTTAGTTTTCGAGAGTAATAGCTACGTATGTTCAAAAAATGAAGATATTAGACAATTTTATGATTGCACATGGTAAAGAATGTGATTAAAGGCTCTTTTCCTATTTCAAAAGTTTTAGTTTCCGAGGGTAATAGCTACGTATGTTGAAAAAATGAAGATATAAGACTATTTTATGAGTGATTAAAATCTCTTTTCCTATGTCAAAAGTTTTAGTTTTCGAGGGTAATAGCTACGTATTTTGAAAAAATGAAGAAATTAGACTATTTTATGATTGCAAATGGTAAAGAATGTGATTAAAGGCTCTTTTTCTATTTCAAAAGTTTTAGTTTTCGAGGGTAATAGCTACGTATGTTGAAAAAATGAAGATATTAGACTATTTTATGATTGCAAATGGTAAAGAATGTGATTAAAGGCTCTTTTCCTATGTCAAAAGTTTTAGTTTTCGAGGGTAATAGCTACGTATGTTGAAAAAATGAAGATATTAGACAATTTTATGATTGCACATGGTAAAGAATGTGATTAAAGGCTCTTTTCCTATTTCAAAAGTTTTAGTTTTCGAGGGTAATAGCTACGTATGTTGAAAAAATGAAGATATTAGACTATTTTATGATAGCAAATGGTAAAGAATGTGATTAAAGGCTCTTTTCCTATGTCAAAAGTTTTAGTTTTCGAGGGTAATAGCTACGTATGTTGAAAAAATGAAGATATTAGACAATTTTATGATTGCACATGGTAAAGAATGTGATTAAAGGCTCTTTTCCTATTTCAAAAGTTTTAGTTTTCGAGGGTAATAACTACGTATGTTGAAAAAATGAAGATATTAGACTATTTTATGATTGCAAATGGGAAAGAATGTGATTAAAGGCTCTTTTTCTATGTCAAAAGTTTTAGTTTTCGAGGGTAATAGCTTTGTCTGTGTAAAAAATGAAGATATTAGACAATTTTATGATTGCACATGGTAAAGAATGTGATTAAAGGCTCTTTTCCTATTTTAAAAGTTTTAGTTTTCGATGGTAATAGCTACGTATGTTGTAAAAATGAAGATATTAGACTATTTAATGATTGCACATGGTAAAGAATGTGATTAAAGGCTCTTTTCCTATTTCAAAAGTTTTAGTTTTCGAGGGTAATACCTACGTATGTTGAAAAAATGAAGATATTAGACTATTTTATGATTGCAAATGGTAAAGAATGTGATTAAAGGCTCTTTTCCTATTTCAAAAGTTTTATTTTTCGAGGGTAATAGCTATATATGTTGAAAAAATGAAGATATTAGACAATTTTATGATTGCACATGGTAAAGAATGTGATTAAAGGCTCTTTTCCTATGTCAAAACTTTTTGTTTTCGAGGGTAATAGCTACGTATGTTGAAAAAATGAAGATATTAGACTATTTTATGATTGCAAATGGTAAAGAATGTGATTAAAGGCTCTTTTCCTATGTCAAAAGTTTTAGTTTTCGAGGGTAATAGCTACGTATGTTGAAAAAATGAAGATATTGGACAATTTTATGATTGCAAATGGTAAAGAATGTGATTAAAGGCTCTTTTCCTATTTCAAAAGTTTTAGTTTTCGAGGGTAATAGCTACTTATGTTGAAAAAATAAAGATATTAGACTATTTTATCATTGCAAATGGTAAAGAATGTGATTAAAGGCTCTTTTTTTGGGAAATAGCTATGTCTGTGGAAAAAATGAAGATATTAGACAATTTTATGATTGCACATGGTAAAGAATGTGATTAAAGGCTCTTTTCCTATTTCAAAAGTTTTAGTTTTCGAGGGTAATAGCCTTGTCTGTGGAAAAAATGAAGATATTAGACAATTTTATGATTGCACATGGTAAAGTATGTGATTAAAGGCTCTTTTCCTATTTCAAAAGTTTTAGTTTTCGAGGGTAATAGCTACGTATGTTGAAAAAATGAAGATATTCGACTATTTTATGATTGCACATGGTAAAGAATATGATTAAAGGCTCTTTTCCTATTTCAAAAGTTTTAGTTTTTGAGGGTAATAGCTAAGTATGTTGAAAAAATGAACAAGTTAGACAATTTTATGATTGCACATGGTAAAGAATGTGATTAAAGGCTCTTTTCCTATGTTAAAAGTTTTAGTTTTCGAGGGTAATAGCTACGTATGTTGAAAAATGAAGATATTAGACAATTTTATGATTGCACATGGTAAAGAATGTGATTAAAGGCTCTTTTCCTATTTCAAAAGTTTTAGTTTTCGAGGGTAATAGCTACGTATGTTGAAAAAATGAAGATATCAGACTATTTTATGATTGCAAATGGTATAGAATGGGATTAAAGGCTCTTTTCCTATTTCAAAAGTTTTAGTTTTCGAGGGTAATAGCTACTTATGTTGAAAAAATGAAGATATTAGACTATTTTATGATTACAAATGGTAAAGAATGTGATTAAAGGCTTTTTTCGAGGGTAATAGCTATGTCTGTGAAAAAAATGAAGATATTAGACAATTTTATGATTGCACATGGTAAAGAATGTGATTAAAGGCTCTTTTCCTATTTCAAAAGTTTTAGTTTTCGAGGGTAATAGCTTTGTCTGTGGAAAAAATGAAGATATTAGACAATTTTATGATTGCATATGGTAAAGAATGTGATTAAAGGCTCTTTTCCTATTTCAAAAGTTTTAGTTTTCGAGGGTAATAGCTACGTATGTTGAAAAAATGAAGATATTAGACTATTTTATGATTGCACATGGTAAAGAATGTGATTAAAGGCTCTTTTCCTATTTCAAAAGTTTTAGATTTTGAGGGTAATAGCTACGGATGTTGAAAAAATGAAGATATTAGACTATTTTATGATTGCACATGGTAAAGAATGTGATTAAAGGCTCTTTTCCTATGTCAAAAGCTTTAGTTTTCGAGGGTAATAGCTTTGTCTCTGGAAAAAATGAAGATATTAGACAATTTTATGATTGTACATGGTAAAGAATGTGATTAAAGGCTCTTTTCCTATTTCAAAAGTTTTAGTTTTCGAGGGTAATAGCTAAGTATGTTGAAAAAATGAAGATATTAGACAATTTTATGATTGCAAATGGTAAAGAATGTGATTAAAGGCTCTTTTCCTATTTCAAAAGTTTTAGTTTTCGAGAGTAATAGCTACGTATGTTCAAAAAATGAAGATATTAGACAATTTTATGATTGCACATGGTAAAGAATGTGATTAAAGGCTCTTTTCCTATTTCAAAAGTTTTAGTTTTCGAGGGTAATAGCTACGTATGTTGAAAAAATGAAGATATTAGACTATTTTATGAGTGATTAAAGTCTCTTTTCCTATGTCAAAAGTTTTAGTTTTCGAGGGTAATAGCTACGTATGTTGAAAAAATGAAGATATTAGACTATTTTATGATTGCAAATGGTAAAGAATGTGATTAAAGGCTCTTTTTCTATTTCAAAAGTTTTAGTTTTCGAGGGTAATAGCTACGTATGTTGAAAAAATGAAGATATTAGACTATTTTATGATTGCAAATGGTAAAGAATGTGATTAAAGGCTCTTTTCCTATGTCAAAAGTTTTAGTTTTCGAGGGTAATAGCTACGTATGTTGAAAAAATGAAGATATTAGACAATTTTATGATTGCATATGGTAAAGAATGTGATTAAAGGCTCTTTTCCTATTTCAAAAGTTTTAGTTTTCGAGGGTAATAGCTACGTATGTTGAAAAAATGAAGATATTAGACTATTTTATGATTGCAAATGGTAAAGAATGTGATTAAAGGCTCTTTTCCTATGTCAAAAGTTTTAGTTTTCGAGGGTAATAGCTACGTATGTTGAAAAAATGAAGATATTAGACAATTTTATGATTGCACATGGTAAAGAATGTGATTAAAGGCTCTTTTCCTATTTCAAAAGTTTTAGTTTTCGAGGGTAATAACTACGTATGTTGAAAAAATGAAGATATTAGACTATTTTATGATTGCAAATGGGAAAGAATGTGATTAAAGGCTCTTTTCCTATGTCAAAAGTTTTAGTTTTCGAGGGTAATAGCTTTGTCTGTGTAAAAAATGAAGATATTAGACAATTTTATGATTGCACATGGTAAAGAATGTGATTAAAGGCTCTTTTCCTATTTTAAAAGTTTTAATTTTCGATGGTAATAGCTACGTATGTTGTAAAAATGAAGATATTAGACAATTTTATGATTGCAAATGGTAAAGAATGTGATTAAAGGCTCTTTTCCTATTTCAAAAGTTTTAGTTTTCGAGGGTAATACCTACGTATGTTGAAAAAATGAAGATATTAGACTATTTTATGATTGCAAATGGTAAAGAATGTGATTAAAGGCTCTTTTCCTATTTCAAAAGTTTTATTTTTCGAGGGTAATAGCTACGTATGTTGAAAAAATGAAGATATTAGACAATTTTATGATTGCACATGGTAAAGAATGTGATTAAAGGCTCTTTTCCTATGTCAAAACTTTTAGTTTTCGAGGGTAATAGCTACGTATGTTGAAAAAATGAAGATATTAGACTATTTTATGATTGAAAATGGTAAAGAATGTGATTAAAGGCTCTTTTCCTATGTCAAAAGTTTTAGTTTTCGAGGGTAATAGCTACGTATGTTGAAAAAATGAAGATATTGGACAATTTTATGATTGCAAATGGTAAAGAATGTGATTAAAGGCTCTTTTCCTATTTCAAAAGTTTTAGTTTTCAAGGGTAATAGCTACTTATGTTGAAAAAATATAGATATTAGACTATTTTATGATTGCAAATGGTAAAGAATGTGATTAAAGGCTCTTTTTTTGGGAAATAGCTATGTCTGTGGAAAAAATGAAGATATTAGACAATTTTATGATTGCACATGGTAAAGAATGTGATTAAAGGCTCTTTTCCTATTTCAAAAGTTTTAGTTTTCGAGGGTAATAGCATTGTCTGTGGAAAAAATGAAGATATTAGACAATTTTATGATTGCACATGGTAAAGAATGTGATTAAAGGCTCTTTTCCTATTTCAAAAGTTTTAGTTTTCGAGGGTAATAGCTACGTATGTTAAAAAAATGAAGATATTCGACTATTTTATGATTGCACATGGTAAAGAATATGATTAAAGGCTCTTTTCCTATTTCAAAAGTTTTAGTTTTTGAGGGTAATAGCTACGTATGTTGAAAAAATGAACAAGTTAGACAATTTTATGATTGCACATGGTAAAGAATGTGATTAAAGGCTCTTTTCCTATGTTAAAAGTTTTAGTTTTCGAGGGTAATAGCTACGTATGTTGAAAAATGAAGATATTAGACAATTTTATTATTGCACATGGTAAAGAATGTGATTAAAGGCTCTTTTCCTATTTCAAAAGTTTTAGTTTTCGAGGGTAATAGCTACGTATGTTGAAAAAATGAAGATATCAGACTATTTTATGATTGCAAATGGTATAGAATGGGATTAAAGGCTCTTTTCCTATTTCAAAAGTTTTAGTTTTCGAGGGTAATAGCTAAGTATGTTGAAAAAATGAAGATATTAGACTATTTTATGATTGCAAATGGTAAAGAATGTGATTAAAGGCTCTTTTCCTATTTCAAAAGTTTTAGTTTTCGAGGGTAATAGCTACGTATGTTGAAAAAATGAAGATATTAGACTATTTTATGATTGCAAATGGTAAAGAATGTGATTAAAGGCTCTTTTCCTATTTCAAAAGTCTTAGTTTTCGAGGGTAATAGCTACGTATGTTGAAAAAATGAAGATATTAGACAATTTTATGATTGCAAATGGTAAAGAATGTGATTAAACCCTCTTTTCCTATTTCAAAAGTTTTAGTTTTTGAGGGTAATAGCTACTTATGTTGAAAAAATGAAGATATTAGACTATTTTATGATTACAAATGGTAAAGAATGTGATTAAAGGCTCTTTTCGAGGGTAATAGCTATGTCTGTGAAAAAAAATGAAGATATTAGACAATTTTATGATTGCACATGGTAAAGAATGTGATTAAAGGCTCTTTTCCTATTTCAAAAGTTTTAGTTTTCGAGGGTAATAGCTTTGTCTGTGGAAAAAATGAAGATATTAGACAATTTTATGATTGCACATGGTAAAGAATGTGATTAAAGGCTCTTTTCCTATTTCAAAAGTTTTAGTTTTCAAGGGTAATAGCTACGTATGTTGAAAAAATGAAGATATTAGACTATTTTATGATTGCACATGGTAAAGAATGTGATTAAAGGCTCTTTTCCTATTTCAAAAGTTTTAGTTTTCGAGGGTAATACCTATATATGTTGAAAAAATGAAGATATTACACAATTTTATGATTGCACATGGTAAAGAATGTGACTAAAGGCTCTTTTCCTATGTCAAAACTTTTAGTTTTCGAGGGTAATAGCTACTAATGTTGAAAAAATGAAGATATTAGACTATTTTATGATTGCAAATGGTAAAGAATGCGATTAAAGGCTCTTTTCCTTTGTCAAAAGTTTTAGTTTTTGAGGGTAATAGCTACGTATGTTGAAAAAATGAAGATATTAGACTATTTTATGATTGCAAATGGTAAAGAATGTGATTAAAGGCTCTTTTCCTATTTCAAAAGTTTTAGTTTTCGGGGGTAAGAGCTAAGTCTGTGGAAAAAATGAAGATATTAGACTATTTTATGATTGCAAATGGTAAAGAATGTGATTAAAGTCTCTTTTCCTATTTCAAAAGTTTTAGTTTTCGAGGGTAATAGCTAGGTCTGTGGAAAAAAGGAAGATATTAGACTATTTTATGATTGCACATGGTAAAGAATGTGATTAAAGGCTCTTTTCCTATTTCAAAAGTTTTATTTTTCGGGGGTAAGAGCTATGTCTGTGGAAAAAATGAAGATATTAGACTATTTTATGATTGCAAATGGTAAAGAATGTGATTAAAGTCTCTTTTCCTATTTCAAAAGTTTTAGTTTTCGAGGGTTATAGCTACGTATGTTGAAAAAATGAAGATATTAGACAATTTTATGATTGCACATGGTAAAGAATGTGATTAAAGGCTCTTTTCCTATTGCAAAACTTTTAGTTTTCGAGGGTAATAGCTACGTATGTTGAAAAAATGAAGATATTAGACTATTTTATGATTGCAAATGGTAAAGAATGTGATTAAAGGCTCTTTTCCTATTTCAAAAGTTTTAGTTTTCGAGGGTAATAGCTACATATGTTGAAAAAATGAAGATATTAGACTATTTTATGATTGCAAATGGTAAAGAATGTGATTAAAGGCTCTTTTTCTATTTCAAAAGTTTTAGTTTTCGAGGGTAATAGCTACGTATGTTGAAAAAATGAAGATATTAGACTATTTTATGATTGCAAATGGTAAAGAATGTGATTAAAGGCTCTTTTCCTATGTCAAAAGTTTTAGTTTTCGAGGGTAATAGCTACGTATGTTGAAAAAATGAAGATATTAGACAATTTTATGATTGCACATGGTAAAGAATGTGATTAAAGGCTCTTTTCCTATTTCAAAAGTTTTAGTTTTCGAGGGTAATAGCTACGTATGTTGAAAAAATGAAGATATTAGACTATTTTATGATTGCAAATGGTAAAGAATGTGATTAAAGGCTCTTTTCCTAAGTCAAAAGTTTTAGTTTTCGAGGGTAATAGCTACGTATGTTGAAAAAATGAAGATATTAGACAATTTTATGATTGCACATGGTAAAGAATGTGATTAAAGGCTCTTTTCCTATTTCAAAAGTTTTAGTTTTCGAGGGTAATAACTACGTATGTTGAAAAAATGAAGATATTAGACTATTTTATGATTGCAAATGGGAAAGAATGTGATTAAAGGCTCTTTTCCTATGTCAAAAGTTTTAGTTTTCGAGGGTAATAGCTTTGTCTGTGTAAAAAATGAAGATATTAGACAATTTTATGATTGCACATGGTAAAGAATGTGATTAAAGGCTCTTTTCCTATTTTAAAAGTTTTAGTTTTCGATGGTAATAGCTACGTATGTTGTAAAAATGAAGATATTAGACTATTTAATGATTGCACATGGTAAAGAATGTGATTAAAGGCTCTTTTCCTATTTCAAAAGTTTTAGTTTTCGAGGGTAATACCTACGTATGTTGAAAAAATGAAGATATTAGACTATTTTATGATTGCAAATGGTAAAGAATGTGATTAAAGGCTCTTTTCCTATTTCAAAAGTTTTACTTTTCGAGGGTAATAGCTACGTATGTTGAAAAAATGAAGATATTAGACAATTTTATGATTGCACATGGTAAAGAATGTGATTAAAGGCTCTTTTCCTATGTCAAAACTTTTAGTTTTCGAGGGTAATAGCTACGTATGTTGAAAAAATGAAGATATTAGACTATTTTATGATTGCAAATGGTAAAGAATGTGATTAAAGGCTCTTTTCCTATGTCAAAAGTTTTAGTTTTCGAGGGTAATAGCTACGTATGTTGAAAAAATGAAGATATTGGACAATTTTATGATTGCAAATGGTAAAGAATGTGATTAAAGGCTCTTTTCCTATTTCAAAAGTTTTAGTTTTCAAGGGTAATAGCTACTTATGTTGAAAAAATATAGATATTAGACTATTTTATGATTGCAAATGGTAAAGAATGTGATTAAAGGCTCTTTTTTTGGGAAATAGCTATGTCTGTGGAAAAAATGAAGATATTAGACAATTTTATGATTGCACATGGTAAAGAATGTGATTAAAGGCTCTTTTCCTATTTCAAAAGTTTTAGTTTTCGAGGGTAATAGCATTGTCTGTGGAAAAAATGAAGATATTAGACAATTTTATGATTGCACATGGTAAAGAATGTGATTAAAGGCTCTTTTCCTATTTCAAAAGTTTTAGTTTTCGAGGGTAATAGCTACTTATGTTGAAAAAATATAGATATTAGACTATTTTATGATTGCAAATGGTAAAGAATGTGATTAAAGGCTCTTTTTTTGGGAAATAGCTATGTCTGTGGAAAAAATGAAGATATTAGACAATTTTATGATTGCACATGGTAAAGAATGTGATTAAAGGCTCTTTTCCTATTTCAAAAGTTTTAGTTTTCGAGGGTAATAGCATTGTCTGTGGAAAAAATGAAGATATTAGACAATTTTATGATTGCACATGGTAAAGAATGTGATTAAAGGCTCTTTTCCTATTTCAAAAGTTTTAGTTTTCGAGGGTAATAGCTACGTATGTTGAAAAAATGAAGATATTCGACTATTTTATGATTGCACATGGTAAAGAATATGATTAAAGGCTCTTTTTCCTATTTCAAAAGTTTTAGTTTTTGAGGCTAATAGCTACGTATGTTGAAAAAATGAACAAGTTAGACAATTTTATGATTGCACATGGTAAAGAATGTGATTAAAGGCTCTTTTCCTATGTTAAAAGTTTTAGTTTTCGAGGGTAATAGCTACGTATGTTGAAAAATGAAGATATTAGACAATTTTATGATTGCACATGGTAAAGAATGTGATTAAAGGCTCTTTTCCTATTTCAAAAGTTTTAGTTTTCGAGGGTAATAGCTACGTATGTTGAAAAAATGAAGATATCAGACTATTTTATGATTGCAAATGGTATACAATGGGATTAAAGGCTCTTTTCCTATTTCAAAAGTTTTAGTTTTCGAGGGTAATAGCTAAGTATGTTGAAAAAATGAAGATATTAGACTATTTTATGATTGCAAATGGTAAAGAATGTGATTAAAGGCTCTTTTCCTATTTCAAAAGTTTTAGTTTTCGAGGGTAATAGCTACGTATGTTGAAAAAATGAAGATATTAGACTATTTTATGATTGCAAATGGTAAAGAATGTGATTAAAGGCTCTTTTCCTATTTCAAAAGTCTTAGTTTTCGAGGGTAATAGCTACGTATGTTGAAAAAATGAAGATATTAGACAATTTTATGATTGCAAATGGTAAAGAATGTGATTAAAGGCTCTTTTCCTATTTCAAAAGTTTTAGTTTTCGAGGGTAATAGCTACTTATGTTGAAAAAATGAAGATATTAGACTATTTTATGATTACAAATGGTAAAGAATGTGATTAAAGGCTCTTTTCGAGGGTAATAGCTATGTCTGTGAAAAAAATGAAGATATTAGACAATTTTATGATTGCACATGGTAAAGAATGTGATTAAAGGCTCTTTTCCTATTTCAAAAGTTTTAGTTTTCGAGGGTAATAGCTTTGTCTGTGGAAAAAATGAAGATATTAGACAATTTTATGATTGCACATGGTAAAGAATTTGATTAAAGGCTCTTTTCCTATTTCAAAAGTTTTAGTTTTCGAGGGTAATAGCTACGTATGTTGAAAAAATGAAGATATTAGACTATTTTATGATTGCACATGGTAAAGAATGTGATTAAAGGCTCTTTTCCTATTTCAAAAGTTTTAGTTTTCGAGGGTAATAGCTATATATGTTGAAAAAATGAAGATATTAGACTATTTTATGATTGCAAATGGTAAAGAATGTGATTAAAGGCTCTTTTCCTATTTCAAAAGTTTTAGTTTTCGAGGGTAATAGCTACGTATGTTGAAAAAATGAAGATATTACACAATTTTATGATTGCACATGGTAAAGAATGTGACTAAAGGCTCTTTTCGAGTGTAATAGCTATGTCTGTGAAAAAAATGAAGATATTAGACAATTTTATGATTGCACATGGTAAAGAATGTGATTAAAGGCTCTTTTCCTATTTCAAAAGTTTTAGTTTTCGAGGGTAATAGCTACGTATGTTGAAAAAATGAAGATATTAGACTATTTTATGATTGCACATGGTAAAGAATGTGATTAAAGGCTCTTTTCCTATTTCAAAAGTTTTAGTTTTCGAGGGTAATAGCTATATATGTTGAAAAAATGAAGATATTAGACTATTTTATGATTGCAAATGGTAAAGAATGTGATTAAAGGCTCTTTTCCTATTTCAAAAGTTTTAGTTTTCGAGGGTAATAGCTACGTATGTTGAAAAAATGAAGATATTACACAATTTTATGATTGCACATGGTAAAGAATGTGATTAAAGGCTCTTTTCCTATGTCAAAACTTTTAGTTTTCGAGGGTAATAGCTACTAATGTTGAAAAAATGAAGATATTAGACTATTTTATGATTGCAAATGGTAAAGAATGTGATTAAAGGCTCTTTTCCTATTTCAAAAGTTTTAGTTTTCGGGGGTAAGAGCTATGTCTGTGGAAAAAATGAAGATATTAGACTATTTTATGATTGCAAATGGTAAAGAATGTGATTAAAGTCTCTTTTCCTATTTCAAAAGTTTTAGTTTTCGAGGGTAATAGCTAGGTCTGTGGAAAAAAGGAAGATATTAGACTATTTTATGATTGCACATGGTAAAGAATGTGATTAAAGGCTCTTTTCCTATTTCAAAAGTTTTAGTTTTCGGGGGTAAGAGCTATGTCTGTGGAAAAAATGAAGATATTAGACTATTTTATGATTGCAAATGGTAAAGAATGTGATTAAAGTCTCTTTTCCTATTTCAAAAGTTTTAGTTTTCGAGGGTTATAGCTACGTATGTTGAAAAAATGAAGATATTAGACAATTTTATGATTGCACATGGTAAAGAATGTGATTAAAGGCTCTTTTCCTATTGCAAAACTTTTAGTTTTCGAGGGTAATAGCTACGTATGTTGAAAAAATGAAGATATTAGACTATTTTATGATTGCAAATGGTAAAGAATGTGATTAAAGGCTCTTTTCCTATTTCAAAAGTTTTAGTTTTCGAGGGTAATAGCTACATATGTTGAAAAAATGAAGATATTAGACTATTTTATGATTGCAAATGGTAAAGAATGTGATTAAAGGCTCTTTTCCTATTTCAAAAGTTTTATTTTTCGAGGGTAATAGCTACGTATGTTGAAAAAATGAAGATATTAGACTTTTTTATGATTGCAAATGGTAAAGAATGTGATTAAAGGCTCTTTTCCAATGTCAAAGTTTTAGTTTTCGAGGGTAATAGCTACGTATGTTGAAAAAATAAAGATATTAGACTATTTTATGATTGCACGTGGTAAAGAATGTGATTAAAGGCTCTTTTCCTATTTCAAAAGTTTTAGTTTTCGAGGGTAATACCTACGTAAGTTGAAAAAATGAAGATATTAGACTATTTTATGATTGCAAATGGTAAAGAATGTGATTAAAGGCTCTTTTCCTATTTCAAAAGTTTTAGTTTTCGAGGGTAATAGCTACGTATGTTGAAAAAATGAAGATATTAGACTATTTTATGATTGCAAATGGTAAAGAATGTGATTAAAGGCTCTTTTCCTATGTCAAAAGTTTTAGTTTTCGAGGATAATAGCTATGTATGTTGAAAAAATGAAGATATTAGACTATTTTATGATTGCAAATGGTAAAGAATGTGATTAAAGGCTCTTTTCCTATTTCAAAAGTTTTAGTTTTCGAGGGTAATAGCTTTGTCTGTGTAAAAAATGAAGATATTAGACAATTTTATGATTGCACAAGGTAAAGAATG
>NW_027063775.1:78107-103625 GCF_032884065.1 Artemia franciscana
CATGTGCAATCATAAAATTGTCTAATATCTTCATTTTTTCCACAGACATAGCTATTACCCTCGAAAACAGCCTTTAATGACATTCTTTACCATTTGCAATCATAAAATAGTCTAATATCTTTATTTTTTCAACATAAGTAGCTATTACCCTCGAAAACTAAAACTTTTGAAATAGGAAAAGAGCCTTTAATCACATTCTTTACCATTTGCAATCATAAAATTGTCTAATATCTTCATTTTTTCAACATACGTAGCTATTACCCTCGAAAACTAAAACTTTTGAAATAGGAAAAGAGCCTTTAATCACATTCTTTACCATTTGCAATCATAAAATAGTCTAATATCTTCATTTTTTCAACATACTTAGCAATTACCCTCGAGAACTAAAACTTTTGAAATAGGAAAAGAGCCTTTAATCACATTCTTTACCATTTGCAATCATAAAATAGTCTAATATCTTCATTTTTTCAACATACGTAGCTATTGCCCCCGAAAACTAAAACTTTTGAAATAGGAAAAGAGCCTTTAATCACATTCTTTACCATGTGCAATCATAAAATTGTCTAATATCTTCATTTTTTCAACATACGTAGCTATTACCCTCGAAAACTAAAACTTTTGACAAATGAAAAGAGCCTTTAATCACATTCTTTACCATATGCAATCATAAAATAGTCTAATATCTTCATTTTTTCAACATACGTAGCTATTACCCTCGGAAACTAAAACTTTTGACATAGGAAAAGAGCCTTTAATCACATTCTTTACCATGTGCAATCATAAAATTGTCTAATATCTTCATTTTTTCAACATATGTAGCTATTACCCTCGAAAACTAAAACTTTTAAAATAGGAAAAGAGCCTTTAATCACATTCTTTACCATTTGCAATCATAAAATAGTCTAATATCTTCATTTTTTCAACATACCTAGCTATTACCCTCGAAAACTAAAACTTTTGAAATAGGAAAAGAGCCTTTAATCACATTCTTTACCATTTGCAATCATAAAATAGTCTAATATCATCATTTTTTCAACATACGGAGGTATTACCCTCGAAAACTAAAACTTTTGAAATAGGAAAAGAGCCTTTAATCACATTCTTTACCATGTGCAATCATTAAATAGTCTAATATCTTCATTTTTACAACATACGTAGCTATTACCATCGAAAACTAAAACTTTTAAAATAGGAAAAGAGCCTTTAATCACATTCTTTACCATGTGCAATCATAAAATTGTCTAATATCTTCATTTTTTACACAGACAAAGCTATTACCCCCGAAAACTAACACTTTGACATAGGAAAAGAACCTTTAATCACATTCTTTACCATTTGCAATCATAAGATAGTCTAATATCTTCATTTTTTCAACATACGTAGCTATTACCCTCGAAAACTAAAACTTTTGAAATAGGAAAAGAGCCTTTAATCACATTCTTTACCATGTGCAATCATAAAATTGTCTAATATCTTCATTTTTTCCACAGACATAGCTATTACCCTCGAAAAGAGCCTTTAATCACATTCTTTACCATTTGCAATCATAAAATAGTCTAATATCTTTATTTTTTCAACATAAGTAGCTATTACCCTCGAAAACTAAAACTTTTGAAATAGGAAAAGAGCCTTTAATCACATTCTTTACCATTTGCAATCATAAAATTGTCTAATATCTTCATTTTTTCAACATACGTAGCTATTACCCTCGAAAACTAAAACTTTTGAAATAGGAAAAGAGCCTTTAATCACATTCTTTACCATTTGCAATCATAAAATAGTCTAATATCTTCATTTTTTCAACATACTTAGCTATTACCCTCGAAAACTAATACTTTTGAAATAGGAAAAGAGCCTTTAATCACATTCTTTACCATTTGCAATCATAAAATAGTCTAATATCTTCATTTTTTCAACATACGTAGCTATTACCCCCGAAAACTAAAACTTTTGAAATAGGAAAAGAGCCTTTAATCGCATTCTTTACCATGTGCAATCATAAAATTGTCTAATATCTTCATTTTTTCAACATACGTAGCTATTACCCTCGAAAACTAAAACTTTTGACAAATGAAAAGAGCCTTTAATCACATTCTTTACCATATGCAATCATAAAATAGTCTAATATATTCATTTTTTCAACATACGTAGCTATTACCCTCGGAAACTAAAACTTTTGACATAGGAAAAGAGCCTTTAATCACATTATTTACCATGTGCAATCATAAAATTGTCTAATATCTTCATTTTTTCAACATACGTAGCTATTACCCTCAAAAAATAAAACTTTTGAAATAGGAAAAGAGCCTTTAATCACATTCTTTACCATTTGCAATCATAAAATAGTCTAATATCTTCATTTTTTCAACATACCTAGCTATTACCCTCGAAAACTAAAACTTTTGAAATAGGAAAAGAGCCTTTAATCACATTCTTTACCATTTGCAATCATAAAATAGTCTAATATCTTCATTTTTTCAACATACGTAGGTATTACCCTCGAAAACTAAAACTTTTGAAATAGGAAAAGAGCCTTTAATCACATTCTTTACCATGTGCAATCATTAAATAGTCTAATATCTTCATTTTTACAACATACGTAGCTATTACCATCGAAAACTAAAACTTTTAAAATAGGAAAAGAGCCTTTAATCACATTCTTTACCATGTGCAATCATAAAATTGTCTAATATCTTCATTTTTTACACAGACAAAGCTATTACCCTCGAAAACTATAACTTTTGAAATAGGAAAAGAGCCTTTAATCACATTCTTTACCATTTTCAATCATAAAATAGTCTAATATCTTTATTTTTTCAACATAAGTAGCTATTACCCTCGAAAACTAAAACTTTTGACATAGGAAAAGAGCCTTTAATC
Organism: Artemia franciscana; assembly: GCF_032884065.1. Taxonomy (NCBI): domain Eukaryota; kingdom Metazoa; phylum Arthropoda; class Branchiopoda; order Anostraca; family Artemiidae; genus Artemia; species Artemia franciscana. Next base: position 80,988 of record NW_027063775.1, read on the forward strand.
ACATTCTTTACCATTTGCAATCATAAAATAGTCTAATATCTTCATTTTTTCAACATACGTAGCTATTACCCTCGAAAACTAAAAGTTTTGACATAGGAAAAGAGCCTTTAATCACATTCTTTACCATGTGCAATCATAAAATTGTCTAATATCTTCATTTTTACAACATACGTAGCTATTACCCTCGAAAACTAAAACTTTTGAAATAGGAAAAGAGCCTTTAATCCCATTCTATACCATTTGCAATCATAAAATAGTCTAATATCTTCATTTTTTCAACATACGTAGCTATTACCCTCGAAAACTAAAACTTTTGAAATAGGAAAAGAGCCTTTAATCACATTCTTTACCATGTGCAATCATAAAATTGTCTAATATCTTCATTTTTCAACATACGTAGCTATTACCCTCGAAAACTAAAACTTTTAACATAGGAAAAGAGCCTTTAATCACATTCTTTACCATGTGCAATCATAAAATTGTCTAATTTCTTCATTTTTTCAACATACGTAGCTATTACCCTCAAAAACTAAAACTTTTGAAATAGGAAAAGAGCCTTTAATCATATTCTTTACCATGTGCAATCATAAAAAAGTCGAATATCTTCATTTTTTCAACATACGTAGCTATTACCTTCGAAAACTAAAACTTTTGAAATAGGAAAAGAGCCTTTAATCACATTCTTTACCATGTGCAATCATAAAATTGTCTAATATCTTCATTTTTTCCACAGACAAAGCTATTACCAACGAAAACTAAAACTTTTGAAATAGGAAAAGAGCCTTTAATCACATTCTTTACCATGTGCAATCATAAAATTGTCTAATATCTTCATTTTTTCCACAGACATAGCTATTTCCCTCGAAAAGAGCCTTTAATCACATTCTTTACCATTTGCAATCATAAAATAGTCTAATATCTTTATTTTTTCAACATAAGTAGCTATTACCCTAGAAAACTAAAACTTTTGAAATAGGAAAAGAGCCTTTAATCACATTCTTTACCATTTGCAATCATAAAATTGTCCAATATCTTCATTTTTTCAACATACGTAGCTATTACCCTCGAAAACTAAAACTTTTGACATAGGAAAAGAGCCTTTAATCACATTCTTTACCATTTGCAATCATAAAATAGTCTAATATCTTCATTTTTTCAACATACGTAGCTATTACCCTCGAAAACTAAAAGTTTTGACATAGGAAAAGAGCCTTTAATCACATTCTTTACCATGTGCAATCATAAAATTGTCTAATATCTTCATTTTTTCAACATACGTAGCTATTACCCTCGAAAAATAAAACTTTTGAAATAGGAAAAGAGCCTTTAATCACATTCTTTACCATTTGCAATCATAAAATAGTCTAATATCTTCATTTTTTCAACATACGTAGGTATTACCCTCGAAAACTAAAACTTTTGAAATAGGAAAAGAGCCTTTAATCACATTCTTTACCATGTGCAATCATTAAATAGTCTAATATCTTCATTTTTACAACATACGTAGCTATTACCATCGAAAACTAAAACTTTTAAAATAGGAAAAGAGCCTTTAATCACATTCTTTACCATGTGCAATCATAAAATTGTCTAATATCTTCATTTTTTACACAGACAAAGCTATTACCCTCGAAAACTAAAACTTTTGAAATAGGAAAAGAGCCTTTAATCACATAATTTACCATTTGCAATCATAAAATAGTCTAATATCTTTATTTTTTCAACATACGTAGCTATTACCCTCGAAAACTAAAACTTTGACATAGGAAAAGAGCCTTTAATCACATTCTTTACCATTTGCAATCATAAAATAGTCTAATATCTTCATTTTTTCAACATACGTAGCTATTACCCTCGAAAACTAAAACTTTTGAAATAGGAAAAGAGCCTTTAATCACATTCTTTACCATGTGCAATCATAAAATAGTCTAATATCTTCATTTTTTCAACATAAGTAGCTATTACCCTCGAAAACTAGAACTTTTGAAATAGGAAAAGAGCCTTTAATCCCATTCTATACCATTTGCAATCATAAAATAGTCTAATATCTTCATTTTTTCAACATACGTAGCTATTACCCTCGAAAACTAAAACTTTTGAAATAGGAAAAGAGCCTTTAATCACATTCTTTACCATGTGCAATCATAAAATTGTCTAATATCTTCATTTTTCAACATACGTAGCTATTACCCTCGAAAACTAAAACTTTTAACATAGGAAAAGAGCCTTTAATCACATTCTTTACCATGTGCAATCATAAAATTGTCTAATTTCTTCATTTTTTCAACATACGTAGCTATTACCCTCAAAAACTAAAACTTTTGAAATAGAAAAAGAGCCTTTAATCATATTCTTTACCATGTGCAATCATAAAAAAGTCGAATATCTTCATTTTTTCAACATACGTAGCTATTACCCTCGAAAACTAAAACTTTTGAAATAGGAAAAGAGCCTTTAATCACATTCTTTACCATTTGCAATCATAAAATACTCTAATATCTTCATTTTTTCAACATACGTAGCTATTACCCTCGAAAACTAAAACTTTTGAAATAGGAAAAGAGCCTTTAATCACATTCTTTACCATGTGCAATCATAAAATAGTCTAATATCTTCATTTTTTCAACATACGTAGCTATTACCCTCGAAAACTAAAACTTTTGAAATAGGAAAAGAGCCTTTAATCACATTCTTTACCATTAGCAATCATAAAATAGTCTAATATCTTCATTTTTTCGACATACTTAGCTATTACCCTCGAAAACTAAAACTTTTGAAATAGGAAAAGAGCCTTTAATCCCATTCTATACCATTTGCAATCATAAAATAGTCTAATATCTTCATTTTTTCAACATACCTAGCTATTACCCTCGAAAACTAAAACTTTTGAAATAGGAAAAGAGCCTTTAATCACATTCTTTACCATGTGCAATCATAAAATTGTCTAATATCTTCATTTTTCAACATACGTAGCTATTACCCTCGAAAACTAAAACTTTTAACATAGGAAAAGAGCCTTTAATCACATTCTCTACCATGTGCAATCATAAAATTGTCTAATTTCTTCATTTTTTCAACATATGTAGCTATTACCCTCAAAAACTAAAACTTTTGAAATCGGAAAAGAGCCTTTAATCATATTCTTTACCATGTGCAATCATAAAAAAGTCGAATATCTTCATTTTTTCAACATACGTAGCTATTACCTTCGAAAACTAAAACTTTTGAAATAGGAAAAGAGCCTTTAATCACATTCTTTACCATGTGCAATCATAAAATTGTCTAATATCTTCATTTTTTCCACAGACAAAGCTATTGCCCTCGAAAACTAAAACTTTTGAAACAGGAAAAGAGCCTTTAATCACATTCTTTACCATGTGCAATCATAAAATTGTCTAATATCTTCATTTTTTCCACAGACATAGCTATTACCCTCGAAAAAAGCCTTTAATGACATTCTTTACCATTTGCAATCATAAAATAGTCTAATATCTTTATTTTTTCAACATAAGTAGCTATTACCCTCGAAAACTAAAACTTTTGAAATAGGAAAAGAGCCTTTAATCACATTCTTTACCATTTGCAATCATAAAATTGTCTAATATCTTCATTTTTTCAACATACGTAGCTATTACCCTCGAAAACTAAAACTTTTGAAATAGGAAAAGAGCCTTTAATCACATTCTTTACCATTTGCAATCATAAAATAGTCTAATATCTTCATTTTTTCAACATACTTAGCAATTACCCTCGAGAACTAAAACTTTTGAAATAGGAAAAGAGCCTTTAATCACATTCTTTACCATTTGCAATCATAAAATAGTCTAATATCTTCATTTTTTCAACATACGTAGCTATTGCCCCCGAAAACTAAAACTTTTGAAATAGGAAAAGAGCCTTTAATCACATTCTTTACCATGTGCAATCATAAAATTGTCTAATATCTTCATTTTTTCAACATACCTAGCTATTACCCTCGAAAACTGAAACTTTTGACAAATGAAAAGAGCCTTTAATCACATTCTTTACCATATGCAATCATAAAATAGTCTAATATCTTCATTTTTTCAACATACGTAGCTATTACCCTCGGAAACTAAAACTTTTGACATAGGAAAAGAGCCTTTAATCACATTCTTTACCATGTGCAATCATAAAATTGTCTAATATCTTCATTTTTTCAACATATGTAGCTATTAACCTCGAAAACTAAAACTTTTAAAATAGGAAAAGAGCCTTTAATCACATTCTTTACCATTTGCAATCATAAAATAGTCTAATATCTTCATTTTTTCAACATACCTAGCTATTACCCTCGAAAACTAAAACTTTTGAAATAGGAAAAGAGCCTTTAATCACATTCTTTACCATGTGCAATCATTAAATAGTCTAATATCTTCATTTTTACAACATACGTAGCTATTACCATCGAAAACTAAAACTTTTAAAATAGGAAAAGAGCCTTTAATCACATTCTTTACCATGTGCAATCATAAAATTGTCTAATATCTTCATTTTTTACACAGACAAAGCTATTACCCCCGAAAACTAAAACTTTGACATAGGAAAAGAACCTTTAATCACATTCTTTACCATTTGCAATCATAAGATAGTCTAATATCTTCATTTTTTCAACATACGTAGCTATTACCCTCGAAAACTAAAACTTTTGAAATAGGAAAAGAGCCTTTAATCACATTCTTTACCATGTGCAATCATAAAATTGTCTAATATCTTCATTTTTTCCACAGACATAGCTATTACCCTCGAAAAGAGCCTTTAATAACATTCTTTACCATGTGCAATCATTAAATAGTCTAATATCTTCATTTTTACAACATACGTAGCTATTACCATCGAAAACTAAAACTTTTAAAATAGGAAAAGAGCCTTTAATCACATTCTTTACCATGTGCAATCATAAAATTGTCTAATATCTTCATTTTTTACACAGACAAAGCTATTACCCTCGAAAACTAAAACTTTTGAAATAGGAAAAGAGCCTTTAATCACATTCTTTACCATTTGCAATTATAAAATAGTCTAATATCTTTATTTTTTCAACATACGTAGCTATTACCCTCGAAAACTAAAACTTTGACATAGGAAAAGAGCCTTTAATCACATTCTTTACCATTTGCAATCATAAAATAGTCTAATATCTTCATTTTTTCAACATACGTAGCTATTACCCTCGAAAACTAAAACTTTTGAAATAGGAAAAGAGCCTTTAATCACATTCTTTACCATGTGCAATCATAAAATAGTCTAATATCTTCATTTTTTCAACATACGTAGCTATTACCCTCGAAAACTAAAACTTTTGAAATAGGAAAGGAGCCTTTAATCACATTCTTTACCATGTGCAATCATAAAATAGTCTAATATCTTCATTTTTTCAACATACCTAGCTATTACCCTCGAAAACTAAAACTTTTGAAATAGGAAAAGAGCCTTTAATCACATTCTTTACCATTTGCAATCATAAAATAGTCTAATATCTTCATTTTTTCAACTTACGTAGGTATTACCCTCGAAAACTAAAACTTTTGAAATAGGAAAAGAGCCTTTAATCACATTCTTTACCACGTGCAATCATAAAATAGTCTAATATCTTTATTTTTTCAACATACGTAGCTATTACCCTCGAAAACTAAAACTTTGACATAGGAAAAGAGCCTTTAATCACATTCTTTACCATTTGCAATCATAAACTAGTCTAATATCTTCATTTTTTCAACATACGTAGCTATTACCCTCGAAAACTAAAACTTTTGAAATAGGAAAAGAGCCTTTAATCACATTTTTTACCATGTGCAATCATAAAATAGTCTAATATCTTCATTTTTTCAACATACGTAGCTATTACCCTCGAAAACTAAAACTTTTGAAATAGGAAAAGAGCCTTTAATCACATTCTTTACCATTTGCAATCATAAAATTGTTTAATATCTTCATTTTTTCAACATACGTAGCTATTACCCTCGAAAACTAAAACTTTTGAAATAGGAAAAGAGCCTTTAATCACATTCTTTACCATTTGCAATCATAAAATAGTCTAATATCTTCATTTTTTCAACATACGTAGCTATTACCCTCGAAAACTCAAACTTTTGAAATAGGAAAAGAGCCTTTAATCACATTCTTTACCATTTGCAATCATAAAATAGTCTAAAATCTTCATTTTTTCAACATTCGTAGCTATTACCCTCGAAAACTAAAACTTTGACATAGGAAAAGAGCCTTTAATCACATTCTTTACCATTTGCAATCATAAAATAGTCTAATATCTTCATTTTTTCAACATACGTAGCTATTACCCTCGAAAACTAAAACTTTTGAAATAGGAAAAGAGCCTTTAATCACATTCTTCACCATTTGCAATCATAAAATAGTCTAATATCTCCATTTGTTCAACATATATAGCTATTACCCTCGAAAACTAAAACTTTTGAAATAGGAAAAGAGCCTTTAATCACATTCTTTACCATGTGCAATCATAAAATAGTCGAATATCTTCATTTTTTCAACATACGTAGCTATTACCCTCGAAAACTAAAACTTTTGAAATAGGAAAAGAGCCTTTAATCACATTCTTTACCATGTACAATCATAAAATTGTCTAATATCTTCATTTTTTCCACAGACAAAGCTATTACCCTCGAAAACTAAAACTTTTGAAATAGGAAAAGAGCCTTTAATCACATTCTTTACCATGTGCAATCATAAAATAGCAATCATAGGAAAAGAGCCTTTAATCACATTCTTTACCATTTGCAATCATAAAATAGTCTAATATCTTCATTTTTTCAACATACGTAGCTATTACACTCGAAAACTAAAACTTTTGAAATAGGAAAAGAGCCTTTAATCACATTTTTTAGCATGTGCAATTATAAAATTGTCTAATATTATGTCGAAAAAATGAAGATATTAGACTATTTTATGATTGCTAATGGTAAAGAATGTGATTAAAGGCTCTTTTCCTATTTCAAAAGTTTTAGTTTTCGAGGGTAATAGCTACGTTTGTTGAAAAAATGAAGATATTAGACTATTTTATGATTGCAAATGGTAAAGAATGTGATTAAAGGCTCTTTTCCTATTTCAAAAGTCTTAGTTTTCGAGGGTAATAGCTACGTATGTTGAAAAAATTAAGATATTAGACAATTATATGATTGCAAATGGTAAAGAATGTGATTAAAGGCTCTTTTCCTATTTCAAAAGTTTTAGTTTTCGAGGGTAATAGCTACTTATGTTGAAAAAATGAAGATATTAGACTATTTTATGATTACAAATGGTAAAGAATGTGATTAAAGGCTCTTTTCGAGGGTAATAGCTATGTCTGTGAAAAAAATGAAGATATTAGACAAATATCTTCATTTTTCAACATACGTAGCTATTACCCTCGAATACTAAAACTTTTGACATAGGAAAAGAGCCTTTAATCACATTCTTTACCATTTGCAATCATAAAATAGTCTAATATCTTCATTTTTTCAACAGCCGTAGCTATTACCCTCGAAGACTAAAACTTTTGAAATAAGAAAAGAGCCTTTAATCACATTCTTTACCATGTGCAATCATGAAATTGTCTAATATCTTCATTTTTTCCACAGACGAAGCTATTACCCTCGAAAACTAAAACTTTTGAAATAGGAAAATAGCCTTTAATCACATTCTTTACCATGTGCAATCATAAAATAGTCTAATATCTTCATTTTTTCAACATACGTAGCTATCACCCTCGAAAACTAAAACTTTTGAAATAGGAAAAGAGCCTTTAATCACATTCTTTACCATGTGCAATCATAAAATAGTCTAATATCTTCATTTTTTAAACATACGTAGCTATTACCCTCGAAAACTAAAACTTTTGACATAGGAAAAGAGCCTTTAATCACATTCTTTACCATTTGCAATCATAAAATAGTCTAATATCTTCATTTTTTAAACATAGGTAGCTATTACTCTCGAAAACTAAAACTTTTGAAATAGGAAAAGAGCCTTTAATCACATTCTTTACCATTTGCAATCATAAAATAGTCTAATAGCTTCATTTTTTCAACATATATAGCTATTACCCTCGAAAACTAAAACTTTTGAAATAGGAAAAGAGCCTTTAATCACATTCTTTACCATGTGCAATCATAAAATAGTCTAATATCTTCATTTTTTCAACATACGTAGCTATTACCCTCGAAAACTAAAACTTTTGAAATAGGAAAAGAGCCTTTAATCACATTCTTTACCATGTGCAATCATAAAATTGTCTAATATCTTCATTTTTCCACAGACAAAGCTATTACCCTCGAAAACTAAAACTTTTGAAAAAGGAAAAGAGCCTTTAATCACATTCTTTACCATGTGCACTCATAAAATTGTCTAATATCTTCATTTTTTCCACAGACATAGCTATTACCCTCGAAAAGAGCCTTTAATCACATTCTTTACCATTTGCAATCATAAAATAGTCTAATATCATCATTTTTTCAACATAAGTAGCTATTACCCTCGAAAACTAAAACTTTTGAAATAGGAAAAGAGCCTTTAATCACATTCTTTACCATTTGCAATCATAAAATTGTCTAATATCTTCATTTTTTCAACATACGTAGCTATTACCCTCGAAAACTAAGACTTTAGAAATAGGAAAAGAGCCTTTAATCACATTCTTTACCATTTGCAATCATAAAATAGTCTAATATCTTCATTTTTTCAACATACGTAGCTATTACCCTCGAAAACTAAAACTTTTGAAATAGGAAAAGAGCCTTTAATCACATTCTTTACCATTTGCAATCATAATATAGTCTAATATCTTCATTTTTTCGACATACGTAGCTATTACCCTCGAAAACTAAAACTTTTGAAATAGGAAAAGAGCCTTTAATCCCATTCTATACCATGTGCAATCATAAAATTGTCTAATATCTTCATTTTTCAACATACGTAGCTATTACCCTCGAAAACTAAAACTTTTAACACAGGAAAAGAGCCTTTAATCACATTCTTTACCATTTGCAATCATAAAATTGTCTAATTTCTTCATTTTTTCAACATACGTAGCTATTACCCTCAAAAACTAAAACTTTTGAAATAGGAAAAGAGCCTTTAATCATATTCTTTACCATGTGCAATCATAAAATTGTCTAATATCTTCATTTTTTCCACAGCCGAAGCTATTACCCTCGAAAACTAAAACTTTTGAAATAGGAAAAGAGCCTTTAATCACATTCTTTACCATGTGCAATCATAAAATAGTCTAATATCTTCATTTTTTAAACATACGTAGCTATTACCCTCGAAAACTAAAACTTTTAACATAGTTAAAGCGCCTTTAATCACATTCTTTACCATTTGCAATCATAAAATAGTCTAATATCTTCATTTTTTCAACATAGGTAGCTATTACCCTCGAAAACTAAAACTTTTGAAATAGGAAAAGAGCCTTTAATCACATTCTTTACCATTTGCAATCATAAAATAGTCTAATATCTTCATTTTTTCAACATATATAGCTATTACCCTCGAAAACTAAAACTTTTGAAACTGGAAAACAGCCTTTAATCACATTCTTTACCATGTGCAATCATAAAATAGTCTAATATCTTAATTTTTTCAACATACGTAGCTATTACCCTCGAAAACTAAAACTTTTGAAATAGGAAAAGAGCCTTTAATCACATTCTTTACCATGTGCAATCATAAAATTGTCTAATATCTTTATTTTTTCCACAGACAAAGCTATTACCCTCGAAAACTAAAACTTTTGAAATAGGAAAAGAGCCTTTAATCACATTCTTTACCATGTGCAATCATAAAATTTTCATGCTCTTGTGGTAAATTTTATGTAGGTAGAACACAGCAGAATTTAAAAAATAGGCTACAGCAACACAAATATGCGATAGATTGCTCGCTAAGACAAAATAAAAAACCTGATACTTTTGAATCTGCTATAGCTGGTCACGTGTATAATTTTCCTCATCATAGTATTTTATTTGATCAGACAAAAATTATTGATAAGTCTGTAGGACTTTTACAAAGTTTCAGAGAAATTATAGAAATAAAAAAGATTATCTATGGGGGTATTAGTATCAATAGAGATGAGGGGGAATTTAAAATAAATTCAATTTATAATAGTTAAATTAAAGACCAGTCAAAAACTTCAATGAGTATTGGTTTGCATAATTGTCCTGAAACAAGTAATAACCTTGCGAACGGAGGTCAAAGCACGGTCAATGCTGTAAGAAGTCAATGGACGGCAGCTAAAATAGCAAATGAAAAAATCCATTCAATTTATAATTCATAATTGTGTTTCATTAACCTGTAAGATTTCGATTGGATTTGGGGGTTGGGTGACCTCTTTTTCGTATTGTTACAAGTATTTATATTTTTCATTTTTGATAGATCCCCATTTATACAGCAATTGTGGCAAAGGAAAGTGCCAATAGAAACAATTATTGCAGTTTTTTCTAAGGTTACAGTCAAGTGCGGGAGTGTTTGTTTTAAAAATGTGAGTTCTTGTTTCTTTTATATTTGATTGTTTATATTTTTAGTTTGGTTTAGTTGTCGTGGCATTTTAAAATGTCTTAAAAAGAGTCTTAAATTGTTGTAATTTTCTCCCTTTTTGTTTTTTTTCCCGTTGAGAAAGGCTCCCGGAGGTGGGGCCGAAATATCGGAGTATTTTTATTTTTTGTTAGTTAAAGTGTAGTTTGTATTTTATTTTGTTGTCACTGCTTTATTTAAAAAAATTAAACCCGTTTTTTCTTCAATTATTTGTTTCGTAAAATTGTCTAATATCTTCATTTTTTCCACAGACATAGCTATTACCCTTGAAAAGAGCCTTTAATCACATTCTTTACCATTTGCAATCATAAAATAGTCATTCTTTACCATTTGCAATCATAAAATAGTCTAATATCTTCATTTTTTTAACATACGTAGCTATTACCCTCGAAAACTAAAACTTTTGAAATAGGAAAAGAGCCTTTAATCACATTCTTTACCATATGCAATCATAAAATTGTCTAATATTTTCATTTTTCAACATACGTAGCTATTACCCTCGGAAACTAAAACTTTTGACATAGGAAAAGAGCCTTTAATCACATTCTTTACCATGTGCAATCATAAAATTGTCTAATATCTTCATTTTTTCAACATACGTAGCTATTAACCTCAAAAACTAAAACTTTTGAAATAGGAAAAGAGCCTTTAATCACATTCTTTACCATTTGCAATCATAAAATAGTCTAATATCTTCATTTTTTCAACATACGTAGCTATTACCCTCGAAAACTAAAAGTTTTGAAATAGGAAAAGAGCCTTTAATCACATTCTTTACCATTTGCAATCATAAAATAGTCTAATATCTTCATTTTTTTAACATACGTAGCTATTACCCTCGAAAACTAAAACTTTTGAAATAGGAAAAGAGCCTTTAATCACATTCTTTACCATTTGCAATCATAAAATAGTCTAATATCTTCATTTTTTCAAAATACGTAGCTATTACCTTCGGAAACTAAAACTTTTGACATAGGAAAAGAGCCTTTAATCACATTCTTTACCATGTGCAATCATAAAATTTTCTAATATCTTCATTTTTTCAACATACGTAGCTATTACCCTCAAAAACTAAAACTTTTGAAATAGGAAAAGAGCCTTTAATCACATTCTATACCATGTGCAATCATAAAATAGTCTAATATCTTCATTTTTTCAACATACGTAGCTATTACCTTCGAAAACTAAAACTTTTGAAATAGGAAAAGAGCCTTTAATCGCATTCTTTACCATGTGCAACCATAAAATTGTCTAATATCTTCATTTTTTCCACAGACATAGCTATTACCCTCGAAAACTAAAACTTTTGAAATAGGAAAAGAGCCTTTAATCACATTCTTTACCATTTGCAATCATAAAAATGTCTAATATCTTCATTTTTTCAACATACGTAGCAATTACCCTCAAAAACTAAAACTTTTGAAATAGGAAAAGAGCCTTTAATCACATTCTTTACCATTTGCAATCATAAAGTAGTCTAATATCTTCATTTTTTCAACATACATAGCTATTACCCTCAAAAACTAAAACTTTTGATTTAGGAAAAGAGCCTTTAATCACATTCTTTACCATTTGCAATCATAAAATAGTCTATTATCTTCATTTTTTCAACATACGTAGCTATTACCCTCGAAAACTAAAACTTTTGAAATAGCAAAAGAGCCTTTAATCACACTCTTTACCATGTGCAATCATAAAATTGTCTAATATCTTCATTTTTTCAACATACGTAGCTATTACCCTCGAAAACTAAAACTTTTGACATAGGAAAAGAGCCTTTAATCACATTCTTTACCATTTGCAATCATAAAATAGTCTAATATCTTCATTTTTTCAACATACGTAGCTATTACCCTTGGAAACTAAAACTTTTGAAATAGGAAAAGAGCCGTTAATCACTTTCTTTACCATTTGCAATCATAAAATAGTCTAATATCTTCATTTTTTCAACATACGTAGCTATTACCCTCGAAAACTAAAACTTTTGAAATAGGAAAAGAGCCTTTAATCACATTCTTTACCATTTGCAATCATAAAATAGTCTAATATCTTCATTTTTTCGACATACGTAGCTATTACCCTCGAAAACTAAAACTTTTGAAATAGGAAAAGAGCCTTTAATCCCATTCTATACCATTTGCAATCATAAAATAGTCTAATATCTTCATTTTTTCAACATACGTAGCTATTACCCTCGAAAACTAAAACTTTTGAAATAGGAAAAGAGCCTTTAATCACATTCTTTACCATGTGCAATCATAAAATAGTCTAATATCTTCATTTTTTCAACATGCGTAGCTATTACCCTCGAAAACTAAAACTTTTGGAATAGGAAAAGAGCCTTTAATCACACTCTTTACCATATGCAATCATAAAATTGTCTAATATCTTCATTTTTTCAACATACGTAGCTATTACCCTCGAAAACTAAAACTTTTGAAATAGGAAAAGAGCCTTTAATCACATTCTTTACCATTTGCAATCATAAAATAGTCTAATATCTTCATTTTTTCCACATACGTAGCTATTACCCTTGGAAACTAAAACTTTTGAAATAGGAAAAGAGCCTTTAATCACATTCTTTACCATTTGCAATCATAAAATAGTCTAATATCTTCATTTTTTCAACATACGTAGCTATTACCCTCGAAAACTAAAACTTTTGGAATAGGAAAAGAGCCTTTAATCACATTCTTTACCATTTGCAATCATAAAATAGTCTAATATCTTCATTTTTTCGACATACGGAGCTATTACCCTCGAAAACTAAAACTTTTGAAATAGGAAAAGAGCCTTTAATCCCATTCTATACCATTTGCAATCATAAAATAGTCTAATATCTTCATTTTTTCAACATACGTAGCTATTACCCTAGAAAACTAAAACTTTTGACATAGGAAAAGAGCCTTTAATCACATTCTTTACCATTTGCAATCATAAAATAGTCTAATATCTTTATTTTTTCAACATACGTAGCTATTACCCTCGAAAACTAAAACTTTTAACATAATAAAAGAGCCTTTAATCACATTCTTTACCATTTGTAATCATAAAATAGTCTAATATCTTCATTTTTTCAACATAGGTAGCTATTACCCTCGAAAACTAAAACTTTTGAAATAGGAAAAGAGCCTTTAATCACATTCTTTACCATTTGCAATCATAAAATAGTCTAATATCTTCATTTTTTCAACATATATAGCTATTACCCTCGAAAACTAAAACTTTTGAAATAGGAAAAGAGCCTTTAATCACATTCTTTACCATGTGCAATCATAAAATAGTCTAATAACTTCATTTTTTCAACATACGTAGGTATTACCCTCGAAAACTAAAACTTTTGAAATAGGAAAAGAGCCTTTAATCACACTCTTTACCATGTGCAATCATAAAATTGTCTAATATCTTCATTTTTTCCACAGACATAGCTATTACCCTCGAAAAGAGCCTTTAATCACATTCTTTACCATGTGCAATCATAAAATAGTCTAATATCTTCATTTTTCCACAGACATAGCTATTACCCTCGAAAAGAGCCTTTAATCACATTCTTTACAATTTGCAATCATAAAATTGTCTAATATCTTCATTTTTTCAACATACGTAGCTATTACCCTCGAAAACTAAAACTTTTGAAATAGGAAAAGAGCCTTTAATCACATTCTTTACCATGTGCAATCATAAAATTGTCTAATATCTTTATTTTTTCCACAGACAAAGCTATTACCCTCGAAAACTAAAACTTTTGAAATAGGAAAAGAGCCTTTAATCACATTCTTTACCATGTGCAATCATAAAATTGTCTAATATCTTCATTTTTTCCACAGACATAGCTTCATTTTTTCAACATACGTAGCTATTACCCACGAAAACTAAAACTTTTGACATAGGAAAAGAGCCTTTAATCACATTCTTTACCATTTGCAATCATAAAATAGTCTAATATCTTCATTTTTTCAACATACGTAGCTATTACCCTTGGAAACTAAAACTTTTGAAATAGGAAAAGAGCCTTTAATCACATTCTTTACCATGTACAATCATAAAATTGTCTAATATCTTCATTTTTTCCACAGACATAGCTTCATTTTTTCAACATACGTAGCTATTACCCACGAAAACTAAAACTTTTGACATAGGAAAAGAGCCTTTAATCACATTCTTTACCATTTGCAATCATAAAATAGTCTAATATCTTCATTTTTTCAACATACGTAGCTATTAACCTCAAAAACTAAAACTTTTGACATTGGAAAAGAGCCTTTAATCACATTCTTTACCATTTGCAATCATAAAATAGTCTAATATCTTTATTTTTTCAACATACGTAGCTATTACCCTCGAAAACTAAAACTTTCGACATAATAAAAGAGCCTTTAATCACATTCTTTACCATTTGCAATCATAAAATAGTCTAATATCTTCATTTTTTCAACATAGGTAGCTATTACCCTCGAAAACTAAAACTTTTGAAATAGGAAAAGAGCCTTTAATCACATTCTTTACCATTTGCAATCATAAAATAGTCTAATATCTTCATTTTTTCAACATATATAGCTATTACCCTCGAAAATTAAACTTTTGAAATAGGAAAAGAGCCTTTAATCACATTCTTTACCATGTGCAATCATAAAATAGTCTAATATCTTCATTTTTTCAACATACGTAGCTATTACCCTCAAAAACTAAAACTTTTGACATAGGAAAAGAGCCTTTAATCACATTCTTTACCATTTGCAATCATAAAATAGTCTAATATCTTCATTTTTTCAACATACGTAGCTATTACCCTTGGAAACTAAAACTTTTGAAATAGGAAAAGAGCCTTTAATCACATTCTTTACCATTTGCAATCATAAAATAGTCTAATATCTTCATTTTTTCAACATACGTAGCTATTACCCTCGAGAACTAAAACTTTTGAAATAGGAAAAGAGCCTTTAATCACATTTTTTACCATTTGCAATCATAAAATAGTCTAATATCTTCATTTTTTCAACATACGTAGCTATTACCCTCGAAAACTAAAACTTTTGAAATAGGAAAAGAGCCTTTAATCACACTCTTTACCATGTGCAATCATAAAATTGTCTAATATCTTCATTTTTTCAACATACGTAGCTATTACCCTCGAAAACTAAAACTTTTGACATAGGAAAAGAGCCTTTAATCACATTCTTTACCATTTGCAATCATAAAATAGTCTAATATCTTCATTTTTTCAACATAAGTAGCTATTACCCTTGGAAACTAAAACTTTTGAAATAGGAAAAGAGCCGTTAATCACATTCTTTACCATTTGCAATCATAAAATAGTCTAATATCTTCATTTTTTCAACATACGTAGCTATTACCCTCGAAAACTAAAACTTTTGAAATAGGAAAAGAGCCTTTAATCACATTCTTTACCATTTGCAATCATAAAATAGTCTAATATCTTCATTTTTTCGACCTACGTAGCTATTACCCTCGAAAACTAAAACTTTTGAAATAGGAAAAGAGCCTTTAATCCCATTCTATACCATTTGTAATCATAAAATAGTCTAATATCTTCATTTTTTCAACATACGTAGCTATTACCCTCGAAAACTAAAACTTTTGAAATAGGAAAAGAGCCTTTAATCACATTCTTTACCATGTGCAATCATAAAATAGTCTAATATCTTCATTTTTTCAACATACGTAGCTATTACCCTCGAAAACTAAAACTTTTGACATAGGAAAAGAGCCTTTAATCACATTCTTTACCATTTGCAATCATAAAATAGTCTAATATCTTTATTTTTTCAACATACGTAGCTATTACCCCTCGAAAACTAAAACTTTTAACATAATAAAAGAGCCTTTAATCACATTCTTTACCATTTGTAATCATAAAATAGTCTAATATCTTCATTTTTTCAACATAGGTAGCTATTACCCTCGAAAACTAAAACTTTTGAAATAGGAAAAGAGCCTTTAATCACATTCTTTACCATTTGCAATCATAAAATAGTCTAATATCTTCATTTTTTCAACATATATAGCTATTACCCTCGAAAACTAAAACTTTTGAAATAGGAAAAGAGCCTTTAATCACATTCTTTACCATGTGCAATCATAAAATAGTCTAATATCTTCATTTTTTCAACATACGTAGCTATTACCCTCGAAAACTAAAACTTTTGAAATAGGAAAAGAGCCTTTAATCACACTCTTTACCATGTGCAATCATAAAATTGTCTAATATCTTCATTTTTTCCACAGACATAGCTATTACCCTCGAAAAGAGCCTTTAATCACATTCTTTACCATGTGCAATCATAAAATAGTCTAATATCTTCATTTTTTCCACAGACATAGCTATTACCCTCGAAAAGAGCCTTTAATCACATTCTTTACCTTTTTGCAATCATAAAATCGTCTAATATCTTCATTTTTTCAACATACGTAGCTATTACCCTCGAAAACTAAAACTTTTGAAATAGGAAAAGAGCCTTTAATCACATTCTTTACCATGTGCAATCATAAAATTGTCTAATATCTTCATTTTTTCCACAGACAAAGCTTTTACCCTCGAAAACTAAAACTTTTGAAATAGGAAAAGAGCCTTTAATCACATTCTTTACCATGTGCAATCATAAAATTGTCTAATATCTTCATTTTTTCCACAGACATAGCTTCATTTTTTCAACATACGTAGCTATTATCCTCGAAAACTAAAACTTTTGACATAGGAAAAGAGCCTTTAATCACATTCTTTACCATTTGCAATCATAAAATAGTCTAATATCTTCATTTTTTCAACATACGTAGCTATTACCCTTGGAAACTAAAACTTTTGAAATAGGAAAAGAGCCTTTAATCACATTCTTTACCATTTGCAATCATAAAATAGTCTAATATCTTCATTTTTTCAACATACGTAGCTATTAACCTCGAAAACTAAAACTTTTGACATAGGAAAAGAGCCTTTAATCACATTCTTTACCATTTGCAATCATAAAATAGTCTAATATCTTTATTTTTTCAACATACGTAGCTATTACCCTCGAAAACTAAAACTTTCGACATAATAAAAGAGCCTTTAATCACATTCTTTACCGTTTGCAATCATAAAATAGTCTAATAACTTCATTTTTTCAACATAGGTAGCTATTACCCTCGAAAACTAAAACTTTTGAAATAGGAAAAGAGCCTTTAATCACATTCTTTACCATTTGCAATCATAAAATAGTCTAATATCTTCATTTTTTCAACATACGTAGCTATTACCCTCGAAAACTAAAACTTTTGAAATAGGAAAAGAGCCTTTAATCACACTCTTTACCATGTGCAATCATAAAATTGTCTAATATCTTCATTTTTTCAACATACGTAGCTATTACCCTCGAAAACTGAAACTTTTGACATAGGATAAGATCCTTTAATCACATTCTTTACCATTTGCAATCATAAAATAGTCTAATATCTTCATTTTTTCAACATAGGTAGCTATTACCCTCGAAAACTAAAACTTTTGAAATAGGAAAAGAGCCTTTAATCACATTCTTTACCATTTGCAATCATAAAATAGTCTAATATCTTCATTTTTTCAACATATATAGCTATTACCCTCGAAAACTAAAACTTTTGAAATAGGAAAAGAGCCTTTAATCACATTCTTTACCATGTGCAATCATAAAACAGTCTAATGTCTTTATTTTTTCAACATACGTAGCTATTACCCTCGAAAACTAAAACTTTTGAAATAGGAAAAGAGCCTTTAATCACACTCTTTACCATGTGCAATCATTAAATTGTCTAATATCTTCATTTTTTCAACATACGTAGCTATTACCCTCGAAAACTAAAACTTTTGACATAGGAAAAGATCCTTTAATCACATTCTTTACCATTTGCAATCATAAAATAGTCTAATATCTTCATTTTTTCAACATACGTAGCTATTACCCTTGGAAACTAAAATTTTTGAAATAGGAAAAGAGCCTTTAATCACATTCTTTACCATTTGCAATCATAAAATAGTCTAATATCTTCATTTTTTCAACATACGTAGCTATTACCCTTGGAAACTAAACTTTTGAAATAGGAAAAGAGCCTTTAATCACATTCTTTACCATTTGCAATCATAAAATAGTCTAATATCTTCATTTTTTCAACATACGTAGCTATTACCCTCGAAAACTAAAACTTTTAAAATAGGAAAAGAGCCTTTAATCACATTCTTTACCATTTGCAATCATAAAATAGTCTAATATCTTCATTTTTTCAACATATATAGCTATTACTCTCAAAAACTAAAACTTTTGAAATAGGAAAAGAGCCTTTAATCACATTCTTTACCATGTGCAATCATAAAATAGTCTAATATCTTCATTTTTTCAACATACGTAGCTATTACCCTCGAAAACTAAGACTTTTGAAATAGGAAAAGAGCCTTTAATCACACTCTTTACCATGTGCAATAATAAAATTGTCTAATATCTTCATTTTTTCCACAGACATAGCTATTACCCTCGAAAAGAGCCTTTAATCACATTCTTTACCATGTGCAATCATAAAATAGTCTAATATCTTCATTTTTTCCACAGACATAGCTATTACCCTCGAAAAGAGCCTTTAATCACATTCTTTACCATTTGCAATCATAAAATTGTCTAATATCTTCATTTTTTCAACATACGTAGCTATTACCCTTGGAAACTAAATTTTTGAAATAGGAAAAGAGCCTTTAATCACATTCTTTACCATTTGCAATCATAAAATAGTCTAATATCTTTATTTTTTCAACATACGTAGCTTTTACCCTCGAAAACTAAAACTTTTGACATAGGAAAAGAGCCTTTAATCACATTCTTTACCATTTGCAATCATAAAATAGTCTAATATCTTCATTTTTTCAACATACGTAGCTATTACCCTTGGAAACTAAAATTTTTGAAATAGGAAAAGAGCCTTTAATCACATTCTTTACCATTTGCAATCATAAAATAGTCTAATATCTTCATTTTTTCAACATACGTAGCTATTACCCTTGGAAACTAAAACTTTTGAAATAGGAAAAGAGCCTTTAATCACATTCTTTACCATTTGCAATCATAAAATAGTCTAATATCTTCATTTTTTGAACATACGTAGCTATTACCCTCGAAAACTAAAACTTTTAAAATAGGAAAAGAGCCTTTAATCACATTCTTTACCATTTGCAATCATAAAATAGTCTAATATCTTCATTTTTTCAACATATATAGCTATTACCCTCGAAAACTAAAACTTTTGAAATAGGAAAAGAGCCTTTAATCACATTCTTTACCATGTGCAATCATAAAATAGTCTAATATCTTCATTTTTTCAACATACGTAGCTATTACCCTCGAAAACTAAAACTTTTGAAATAGGAAAAGAGCCTTTAATCACACTCTTTACCATGTGCAATCATAAAAGTGTCTAATATCTTCATTTTTTCCAGAGACATAGCTATTACCCTCGAAAAGAGCCTTTAATCACATTCTTTACCATGTGCAATCATAAAATAGTCTAATATCTTCATTTTTTCAACAGACATAGCTATTACCCTCGAAAAGAGCCTTTAATCACATTCTTTACCATTTGCAATCATAAAATTGTCTAATATCTTCATTTTTTCAACATACGTAGCTATTACCCTCGAAAACTAAAACTTTTGAAATAGGAAAAGAGCCTTTAATCACATTCTTTACCGTGTGCAATCATAAAATTGTCTAATATCTTCATTTTTTCCACAGACAAAGCTATTACCCTCGAAAACTAAAACTTTTGAAATAGGAAAAGAGCCTTTAATCACATTCTTTACCATGTGCAATCGTAAAATTGTCTAATATCTTCATTTTTTCCACAGACATAGCTTCATTTTTTCAACATACGTAGCTATTACCCTCGAAAACTAAAACTTTTGACATAGGAAAAGAGCCTTTAATCACATTCTTTACCATTTGCAATCATAAAATAGTCTAATATCTTCATTTTTTCAACATACGTAGCTATTACCCTTGGAAACTAAAACTTTTGAAATAGGAAAAGAGCCTTTAATCACATTCTTTACCATATGCAATCATAAAATAGTCTAATATCTTCATTTTTTCAACATACGTAGCTATTAACCTCAAAACTAAAACTTTTGACATAGGAAAAGAGCCTTTAATCACATTCTTTACCATTTGCAATCATAAAATAGTCTAATATCTTCATTTTTTCAACATACGTAGCTATTACCCTCGAAAACTAAAACTTTCGACATAATAAAAGAGCCTTTAATCACATTCTTTACCATTTGCAATCATAAAATAGTCTAATATCTTCATTTTTTCAACATAGGTAGCTATTACCTTCGAAAACTAAAACTTTTGAAATAGGAAAAGAGCCTATAATCATATTCTTTACCATGTGCAATCATAAAATAGTCTAATATCTTCATTTTTTCAACATACGTAGCTATTACCCTCGAAAACTAAAACTTTTGACATAGGAAAAGAGCCTTTAATCACATTCTTTACCATTTACAATCATAAAATAGTCTAATATCTTCATTTTTTCAACATACGTAGCTATTACCCTTGGAAACTAAAACTTTTGAAATAGGAAAAAAGCCTTTAATCACATTCTTTACCATTTGCAATCATAAAATAGTCTAATATCTTCATTTTTTGAACATACGTAGCTATTACCCTCGAAAACTAAAACTTTTAAAATAGGAAAAGAGCCTTTAATCACATTCTTTACCATTTGCAATCATAAAATAGTCTAATATCTTCATTTTTTCAACATATATAGCTATTACCCTCGAAAACTAAAACTTTTGAAATAGGAAAAGAGCCTTTAATCACATTCTTTACCATGTGCAATCATAAAATAGTCTAATATCTTCATTTTTTCAACATACGTAGCTATTACCCTCGAAAACTAAAACTTTTGAAATAGGAAAAGAGCCTTTAATCACACTCTTTACCATATGCAATCATAAAAGTGTCTAATATCTTCATTTTTTCCACAGACATAGTTATTACCCTCGAAAAGAGCCTTTAATCACATTCTTTACCATGTGCAATCATAAAATAGTCTAATATCTTCATTTTTTCCACAGACATAGCTATTACCCTCGAAAAGAGCCTTTAATCACATTCTTTACCATTTGCAATCATAAAATTGTCTAATATCTTCATTTTTTCAACATACGTAGCTATTACCCTCGAAAACTAAAACTTTTGAAATAGGAAAAGAGCCTTTAATCACATTCTTTACCATGTGCAATCATAAAATTGTCTAATATCTTCATTTTTTCCACAGACAAAGCTATTACCCTCGAAAACTAAAACTTTTGAAATAGGAAAAGAGCCTTTAATCACATTCTTTACCATGTGCAATCGTAAAATTGTCTAATATCTTCATTTTTTCCACAGACATAGCTTCATTTTTTCAACATACGTAGCTATTACCCTCGAAAACTAAAAGTTTTGACATAGGAAAAGAGCCTTTAATCACATTCTTTACCATTTGCAATCATAAAATAGTCTAATATCTTCATTTTTTCAACATACGTAGCTATTACCCTTGGAAACTAAAACTTTTGAAATAGGAAAAGAGCCTTTAATCACATTCTTTACCATTTGCAATCATAAAATAGTCTAATATCTTCATTTTTTCAACATACGTAGCTATTAACCTCAAAACTAAAACTTTTGACATAGGAAAAGAGCCTTTAATCACATTCTTTACCATTTGCAATCATAAAATAGTCTAATATCTTTATTTTTTCAACATACGTAGCTATTACCCTCGAAAACTAAAACTTTCGACATAATAAAAGAGCCTTTAATCACATTCTTTACCATTTGCAATCATAAAATAGTCTAATATCTTCATTTTTTCAACATAGGTAGCTATTACCCTCGAAAACTAAAACTTTTGAAATAGGAAAAGAGCCTATAATCATATTCTTTACCATGTGCAATCATAAAATAGTCTAATATCTTCATTTTTTCAACATACGTAGCTATTACCCTCGATAACTAAAACTTTTGACATAGGAAAAGAGCCTTTAATCACATTTTTTAC
>NW_027063775.1:103725-124940 GCF_032884065.1 Artemia franciscana
GAAATAGGAAAAGAGCCTTTAATCACATTCTTTACCATTTGCAATCATAAAATAGTCTAATATCTTCATTTTTTCAACATATATAGCTATTACCCTCAAAAACTAAAACTTTTGAAATAGGAAAAGAGCCTTTAATCACATTCTTTACCATGTGCAATCATAAAATAGTCTAATATCTTCATTTTTTCAACATACGTAGCTATTACCCTTGAAAACTAAAACTTTTGAAATAGGAAAAGAGCCTTTAATCACACTCTTTACCATGTGTAATCATAAAATTGTCTAATATCTTCATTTTTTCAACATACGTAGATATTACCCTCGAAAACTAAAACTTTTGACATAGGAAAAGAGCCTTTAATCACATTCTTTACCATTTGCAATCATAAAATAGTCTAATATCTTCATTTTTTCAACAAATGTAGCTATTACCCTTGGAAACTAAAATTTTTGAAATAGGAAAAGAGCCTTTAATCACATTCTTTACCATTTGCAATCATAAAATAGTCTAATATCTTCATTTTTTCAACATACGTAGCTATTACCCTTGGAAACTAAAACTTTTGAAATAGGAAAAGAGCCTTTAATCACATTCTTTACCATTTGCAATCATAAAATAGTCTAATATCTTCATTTTTTCAACATACGTAGCTATTACCCTCGAAAACTAAAACTTTTAAAATAGGAAAAGAGCCTTTAATCACATTCTTTACCATTTGCAATCATAAAATAGTCTAATATCTTCAGTTTTTTCGACATACGTAGCTATTACCCTTCAAAACTAAAACTTTTGAAATAGGAAAAGAGCCTTTAATCCCATTCTATACCATTTGCAATCATAAAATAGTCTAATATCTTCATTTTTTCAACATAGGTAGCTATTACCCTCGAAAACTAAAACTTTTGAAATAGGAAAAGAGCCTTTAATCACATTCTTTACCATTTGCAATCATAAAATAGTCCAATATCTTCAGTTTTCAACATAGGTAGCTATTACCCTCGAAAACTAAACTTTTTAAAATAGGAAAAGAGCCTTTAATCACATTATTTACCATTTGCAATCATAAAATAGTCTAATATCTTCATTTTTTCAACATATATAGCTATTACCCTCAAAAACTAAAACTTTTGAAATAGGAAAAGAGCCTTTAATCACATTCTTTACCATGTGCAATCATAAAATAGTCTAATATCTTCATTTTTTCAACATACGTAGCTACTACCCTCAAAAACTAAAACTTTTGAAATAGGAAAAGAGCCTTTAATCACACTCTTTACCATGTGCAATCATAAAATTTTCTAATATCTTCATTTTTTCAAAATACGTAGCTATTACCCTCGAAAACTAAAACTTTTGACATAGGAAAAGAGCCTTTAATCATATTCTTTACCATTTGCAATCATAAAATAGTCTAATATCTTCATTTTTTCAACATAAGTAGCTATTACCCTTGGAAACTAAAACTTTTGAAATAGGAAAAGAGCCTTTAATCACATTCTTTACCATTTGCAATCATAAAATAGTCTAATATCTTCATTTTTTCAACATACTTAGCTATTACCCTCGAAAACTAAAACTTTTGACATAGGAAAAGAGCCTTTAATCGCATTCTTTACATGTGCAATCATAAAATTGTCTAATATCTTCATTTTTACCACAGACAAAGTTATTACCCTCGAAAACTAAAACTTTTGAAATAGGAAAAGAGCCTTTAATCACATTCTTTACCATGTGCAATCATAAAATTGTCTAATATATTCATTTTTTCCACAGACATAGCTATTACCCTCGAAAACTAAAACTTTTGAAATAGGAAAAGAGCATTTAATCACATTCTTTACCATTTGCAATCATAAAATTGTCTAATAGCTTCATTTTTTCAACATACATAGCTATTACCCTCGAAAACTAAAACTTTTGACATAGGAAAAGAGCCTTTAATCACATTCTTTACCATTTGCAATCATAAAATAGTCTAATATCTTCATTTTTTCAACATACGTAGCTATTACCCTTGGAAACTAAAACTTTTGAAATAGGAAAAGAGCCTTTAATCACATTCTTTAATATTTGCAATCATAAATAGTCTAATATCTTCATTTTTTCAACATACGTAGCTATTACCCTCGAAAACTAAAACTTTTGACATAGGAAAAGAGCCTTTAATCACATTCTTTACCATTTGCAATCATAAAATAGTCTAATATCTTTATTTTTTCAACATACGTAGTAATTACCCTCGAAAACTAAAACTTTCGACATAATAAAAGAGCCTTTAATCACATTCTTTACCATTCGCAATCATAAAATAGTCTAATATCTTCATTTTTTCAACATAGGTAGCTATTACCCTCGAAAACTAAAACTTTTGAAATAGGAAAAGAGCCTTTAATCACATTCGTTACCATTTGCAATCATAAAATAGTCTAATATCTTCATTTTTTCAACATATATAGCTATTTCCCTCGAAAACTAAAACTTTTGAAATAGGAAAAGAGCCTTTAATCACATTCTTTACCATGTGCAATCATAAAATTGTCTAATATTTTCATTTTTTCCACAGACATAGCTATTACCCTCGAAAACTAAAACTTTTGAAATAGGAAAAGAGCATTTAATCACATTCTTTACCATTTGCAATCATAAAATTGTCTAATATCTTCATTTTTTCAACATACGTAGCTATTACCCTCAAAAACTAAAACTTTTGAAATAGGAAAAGAGCCTTTAATCACACTCTTTACCATGTGCAATGATAAAATTGTGATCATAAAATCATGAAAAAATCTTCATTTTTTCGACATACGTAGCTATTACCCTCGAAAACTAAAACTTTTGAAATAGGAAAAGAGCCTTTAATCCCATTCTATACCATTTGCAATCATAAAATAGTCTAATATCTTCATTTTTTCAACAAATGTAGCTATTACCCTTGGAAACTAAAATTTTTGAAATAGGAAAAGAGCCTTTAATCACATTCTTTACCATTTGCAATCATAAAATAGTCTAATATCTTCATTTTTTCAACATACGTAGCTATTACCCTTGGAAACTAAAACTTTTGAAATAGGAAAGAGCCTTTAATCACATTCTTTACCATTTGCAATCATAAAATAGTCTAATATCTTCATTTTTCAACATACGTAGCTATTACCCTCGAAAACTAAAACTTTTAAAATAGGAAAAGAGCCTTTAATCACATTCTTTACCATTTGCAATCATAAAATAGTCTAATATCTTCAGTTTTTTCGACATACGTAGCTATTACCCTTCAAAACTAAAACTTTTGAAATAGGAAAAGAGCCTTTAATCCCATTCTATACCATTTGCAATCATAAAATAGTCTAATATCTTCATTTTTTCAACATAGGTAGCTATTACCCTCGAAAACTAAAACTTTTGAAATAGGAAAAGAGCCTTTAATCACATTCTTTACCATTTGCAATCATAAAATAGTCCAATATCTTCAGTTTTTCAACATAGGTAGCTATTACCCTCGAAAACTAAAACTTTTAAAATAGGAAAAGAGCCTTTAATCACATTATTTACCATTTGCAATCATAAAATAGTCTAATATCTTCATTTTTTCAACATATATAGCTATTACCCTCAAAAACTAAAACTTTTGAAATAGGAAAAGAGCCTTTAATCACATTCTTTACCATGTGCAATCATAAAATAGTCTAATATCTTCATTTTTTCAACATACGTAGCTATTACCCTCAAAAACTAAAACTTTTGAAATAGGAAAAGAGCCTTTAATCACACTCTTTACCATGTGCAATCATAAAATTGTCTAATATCTTCATTTTTTCAACATACGTAGCTATTACCCTCGAAAACTAAAACTTTTGACATAGGAAAAGAGCCTTTAATCACATTCTTTACCATGTGCAATCATAAAATAGTCTAATATCTTCATTTTTTCAACATAAGTAGCTATTACCCTTGGAAACTAAAACTTTTGAAATAGGAAAAGAGCCTTTAATCACATTCTTTACCATTTGCAATCATAAAATAGTCTAATATCTTCATTTTTTCAACATACTTAGCTATTACCCTCGAAAACTAAAACTTTTGACATAGGAAAAGAGCCTTTAATCGCATTCTTTACCATGTGCAATCATAAAATTGTCTAATATCTTCATTTTTTCCACAGACAAAGTTATTACCCTCGAAAACTAAAACTTTTGAAATAGGAAAAGAGCCTTTAATCACATTCTTTACCATGTGCAATCATAAAATTGTCTAATATCTTCATTTTTTCCACAGACATAGCTATTACCCTCGAAAACTAAAACTTTTGAAATAGGAAAAGAGCATTTAATCACATTCTTTACCATTTGCAATCATAAAATTGTCTAATAGCTTCATTTTTTCAACATACATAGCTATTACCCTCGAAAACTAAAACTTTTGACATAGGAAAAGAGCCTTTAATCACATTCTTTACCATTTGCAATCATAAAATAGTCTAATATCTTCATTTTTTCAACATACGTAGCTATTACCCTTGGAAACTAAAACTTTTGAAATAGGAAAAGAGCCTTTAATCACATTCTTTAATATTTGCAATCATAAAATAGTCTAATATCTTCATTTTTTCAACATACGTAGCTATTACCCTCGAAAACTAAAACTTTTGACATAGGAAAAGAGCCTTTAATCACATTCTTTACCATTTGCAATCATAAAATAGTCTAATATCTTTATTTTTTCAACATACGTAGTAATTACCCTCGAAAACTAAAACTTTCGACATAATAAAAGAGCCTTTAATCACATTCTTTACCATTTGCAATCATAAAATAGTCTAATATCTTCATTTTTTCAACATAGGTAGCTATTACCCTCGAAAACTAAAACTTTTGAAATAGGAAAAGAGCCTTTAATCACATTCTTTACCATTTGCAATCTAAAAATAGTCTAATATCTTCATTTTTTCAACATATATAGCTATTTCCCTCGAAAACTAAAACTTTTGAAATAGGAAAAGAGCCTTTAATCACATTCTTTACCATGTGCAATCATAAAATTGTCTAATATTTTCATTTTGTCCACAGACATAGCTATTACCCTCGAAAACTAAAACTTTTGAAATAGGAAAAGAGCATTTAATCACATTCTTTACCATTTGCAATCATAAAATTGTCTAATATCTTCATTTTTTCAACATACGTAGCTATTACCCTCAAAAACTAAAACTTTTGAAATAGGAAAAGAGCCTTTAATCACACTCTTTACCATGTGCAATGATAAAATTGTGATCATAAAATCATGAAAAAATCTTCATTTTTTCAACATACGTAGCTATTACCCTCGAAAACTAAAACTTTTGAAATAGGAAAAGAGCCTTTAATCCCATTCTATACCATTTGCAATCATAAAATAGTCTAATATCTTCATTTTTTCAACATACGTAGCTATTACCCTCGAAAACTAAAACTTTTGACATAGGAAAAGAGCCTTTAATCACATTCTTTACCATTTGCAATCATAAAATAGTCTAATATCTTTATTTTTTCAACATACGTAGCTATTACCCTTGAAAACTAAAACTTTTGACATAATAAAAGGGCCTTTAATCACATTCTTTACCATTTGTAATCATAATATAGTCTAATATCTTCATTTTTTCAACATAGGTAGCTATTACCCTCGAAAACTAAAACTTTTGAAATAGGAAAAGAGCCTTTAATCACATTCTTTACCATTTGCAATCATAAAATAGTCTAATATCTTCATTTTTTCAACATATATAGCTATTACCCTCGAAAACTAAAACTTTTGAAATAGGAAAAGAGCCTTTAATCACATTCTTTACCATGTGCAATCATAAAATAGTCTAATATCTTCATTTTTTCAACATACGTAGCTATTACCCTCGAAAACTAAAACTTTTGAAATAGGAAAATAGCCTTTAATCACACTCTTTACCATGTGCAATCATAAAATTGTCTAATATCTTCATTTTTTCAACATACGTAGCTATTACCATCGAAAACTAAAACTTTTGACATAGGAAAAGAGCCTTTAATCACGTTCTTTACCATTTGCAATCATAAAATAGTCTAATATCTTCATTTTTTCAACATACGTAGCTATTACCCTTGGAAACTAAAACTTTTGAAATAGGAAAAGAGCCTTTAATCACATTCTTTACCATTTGCAATCATAAAATAGTCTAATATCTTCATTTTTTTAACATACGTAGCTATTACCCTCGAAAACTAAAACTTTGACATAGGAAAAGAGCCTTTAATCACATTCTTTACCATTTGCCATCATAAAATAGTCTAATATCTTTATTTTTTCAACATACGTAGCTATTACCATCGAAAACTAAAACTTTTGACATAATAAAAGAGCCTTTAATCACATTCTTTACCATTTGCAATCATAAAATAGTCTAATATCTTCATTTTTTCAACATAGGTAGCTATTACCCTCGAAAACTAAAACTTTTGAAGTAGGAAAAGAGCCTTTAATCACATTCTTTACCATTTGCAATCATAAAATAGTCTAATATCTTCATTTTTTCAACATATATAGCTATTACCCTCGAAAACTAAAACTTTTGAAATTGGAAAAGAGCCTTTAATCACATTCTTTACCATGTGCAATCATAAAATAGTCTAATATCTTCATTTTTTCAACATACGTAGCTATTACCCTCGAAAACTAAAACTTTTGAAATAGGAAAAGAGCCTTTAATCACACTCTTTACCATGTGCAATCATAAAATTTTCTAATATCTTCATTTTTTCAACATACGTAGCTATTACCCTCGAAAACTAAAACTTTTGACATAGGAAAAGAGCCTTTAATCACATTCTTTACCATTTGCAATCATAAAATAGTCTAATATCTTCATTTTTTCAACATACGTAGCTATTACTCTTGGAAACTCAAACTTTTGAAATAGGAAAAGAGCCTTTAATCACATTCTTTACCATTTGCAATCATAAAATAGTCTAATATCTTCATTTTTTCAACATACGTAGCTATTACCCTTGGAAACTAAAACTTTTGAAATAGGAAAAGAGCCTTTAATCACATTCTTTACCATTTGCAATCATAAAATAGTCTGATATCTTCTTTTTTTCGACATAAGTAGCTATTACCCTCGAAAACTAAAACTTTTGAAATAGGAAAAGAGCCTTTAATCCCATTCTATACCATTTGCAATCATAAAATAGTCTAATATCTTCATTTTTTCAACATAGGTAGCTATTACCCTCGAAAACTAAAACTTTTGAAATAGGAAAAGAGCCTATAATCACATTCTTTTCCATTTGCAATCATAAAATAGACTAATATCTTCAGTTTTTCAACATAGGTAGCTATTACCCTCGAAAACTAAAACTTTTGAATTAGGAAAAGAGCCTTTAATCACATTCTTTACCATTTGCAATCATAAAATAGTCTAATATCTTCATTTTTTCAACATATATAGCTATTACCCTCGAAAACTAAAACTTTTGAAATAGGAAAAGAGCCTTTAATCACATTCTTTACCATGTGCAATCATAAAATAGTCTAATATCTTCATTTTTTCAACATACGTAGCTATTACCCTCGAAAACTAAAACTTTTGAAATAGGAAAAGAGCCTTTAATCACACTCTTTACCATGTACAATCATAAAATTGTCTAATATCTTCATTTTTTCAACATACGTAGCTATTACCCTCGAAAACTAAAACTTTTGACATAGGAAAAGAGCCTTTAATCACATTCTTTACCATTTGCAATCAAAAAATAGTCTAACATCTTCATTTTTTCAACATACGTAGCTATTACCCTTGGAAACTAAAACTTTTGAAATAGGAAAAGAGCCTTTAATCACATTCTTTACAATTTGCAATCATAAAATAGTCTAATATCTTCATTTTTTCAACATACGTAGCTATTACCCTCGAAAACTAAAAATTTTGAAATAGGAAATGAGCCTTTAATCACATTCTTTACCATTTGCAATCATAAAATAGTCTAATATCTTCATTTTTTCGACATACGTAGCTATTACCCTCGAAAACTAAAACTTTTGAAATAGGAAAAGAGCCTTTAATCCCATTTTATACCATTTGCAATCATAAAATAGTCTAATATCTTCATTTTTTCAACATAGGTAGCTATTACCCTCGAAAACTAAAACTTTTGAAATAGGAAAAGAGCCTTTAATCACATTCTTTACCATTTGCAATCATAAAATAGTCTAATATCTTCACTTTTTTCAACATAGGTAGCTATTACCCTCGAAAACTAAAACTTTTGAAATAGGAAAAGAGCCTTTAATCACATTCTTTACCATTTGCAATCATAAAATAGTCTAATATCTTCATTTTTTTCAACATATATAGCTATTACCCTCGAAAACTAAAACTTTTGAAATAGGAAAAGAGCCTTTAATCACATTCTTTACCATGTGCAATCATAAAATAGTCTAATATCTTCATTTTTTCAACATAGGTAGCTATTACCCTCGAAAACTAAAACTTTTGAAATAGGAAAATGAAGATATTAGACAATTTTATGATTGCAAATGGTAAAGAATGTGATTAAAGGCTCTTTTCCTATTTCAAAAGTTTTAGTTTTCGAGGGTAATAGCTACTTATGTTGAAAAAATGAAGATATTAGACTATTTTATGATTGCAAATGGTAAAGAATGTGATTAAAGGCTCTTTTCGAGGGTAATAGCTATGTCTGTGGAAAAAATGAAGATATTAGACAATTTTATGATTGCACATGGTAAAGAATGTGATTAAAGGCTCTTTTCCTATTTCAAAAGTTTTAGTTTTCGAGGGCAATAGCTTTGTCTGTGGAAAAAATGAAGATATTAGACAATTTTATGATTGCACATGGTAAAGAATGTGATTAAAGGCTCTTTTCCTATTTCAAAAGTTTTAGTTTTCGAGGGTAATAGCTACGTATGTTGAAAAAATGAAGATATTAGACTATTTAATGATTGCACATGGTAAAGAATGTGATTAAAGGCTCTTTTCCTATTTCAAAAGTTTTAGTTTTCGAGGGTAATAGCTATATATGTTGAAAAAATGAAGATATTAGACTATTTTATGATTGCAAATGGTAAAGAATGTGATTAAAGGCTCTTTTCCTATTTCAAAAGTTTTAGTTTTCGAGAGTAATAGCTACCTATGTTGAAAAAATGAAGATATTAGACTATTTTATGATTG
This sequence comes from Artemia franciscana, assembly GCF_032884065.1. Classification (NCBI taxonomy): domain Eukaryota; kingdom Metazoa; phylum Arthropoda; class Branchiopoda; order Anostraca; family Artemiidae; genus Artemia; species Artemia franciscana. The sequence continues at coordinate 112,923 of NW_027063775.1, forward strand.
CAAATGGTAAAAAATGTGATTAAAGGCTCTTTTCCTATGTCAAAAGTTTTAGTTTTCGAGGGTAATAGCTCCGTATGTTTATAAAATGAACATATTAGACTATTTTATGATTGCACATGGTAAAGAATGTGATTAAAGGCTCTTTTCCTATTTCAAAAGTTTTAGTTTTCGAGGGTAATAGCTACGTATGTTGAAAAAATGAAGATATTAGACTATTTTATGATTGCACATGGTAAAGAATGTGATTAAAGGCTCTTTTCCTATTTCAAAAGTTTTAGTTTTCGAGGGTAATAGCTTCGTCTGTGGAAAAAATGAAGATATTAGACAATTTTATGATTGCACATGGTAAAGAATGTGATTAAAGGCTCTTTTCTTATTTCAAAAGTTTTAGTTTTCGAGGGTAATAGCTACGGCTGTTGAAAAAATGAAGATATTAGACTATTTTATGATTGCAAATGGTACGTAGCTATTACCCTCGAAAACTAAGACTTTTGAAATAGGAAAAGAGCCTTTAATCACATTCTTTACCATTTGCAATCATAAAATAGTCTAATATCTTCATTTTTTCAACATACGTAGCTATTACCCTCGAAAACTAAAACTTTTGAAATAAGAAAAGAGCCTTTAATCACATTCTTTACCATTTGCAATCATAAAATAGTCTAATATCTTCATTTTTTCGACATACGTAGCTATTACCCTCGAAAACTAAAACTTTTGAAATAGGAAAAGAGCCTTTAATCCCATTCTATACCATTTGCAATCATAAAATAGTAATAATATCTTCATTTTTTTCAACATACGTAGCTATTACCCTCGAAAATTAAAACTTTTGAAATAGGAAAAGAGCCTTTAATCACATTCTTTACCATGTGCAATCATAAAATTGTCTAATATCTTCATTTTTCAACATACGTAGCTATTACCCTCGAAAACTAAAACTTTTAACACAGGAAAAGAGCCTTTAATCACATTCTTTACCATTTGCAATCATAAAATTGTCTAATTTCTTCATTTTTTCAACATACGTAGCTATTACCCTCAAAAACTAAAACTTTTGAAATAGGAAAAGAGCCTTTAATCATATTCTTTACCATGTGCAATCATAAAATTGTCTAATATCTTCATTTTTTCCACAGACGAAGCTATTACCCTCGAAAACTAAAACTTTTGAAATAGGAAAAGAGCCTTTAATCACATTCTTTACCATGTGCAATCATAAAATAGTCTAATATCTTCATTTTTTAAACATACATAGCTATTACCCTCGAAAACTAAAACTTTTAACATAGGAAAAGAGCCTTTAATCACATTCTTTACCATTTGCAATCATAAAATAGTCTAATATCTTCATTTTTTCAACATAGGTAGCTATTACCCTCGAAAACTAAAACTTTTGAAATAGGAAAAGAGCCTTTAATCACATTCTTTGCCATTTGCAATCATAAAATAGTCTAATATCTTCATTTTTTCAACATATATAGCTATTACCCTCGAAAACTAAAACTTTTGAAATAGGAAAACAGCCTGTAATCACATTCTTTGCCATGTGCAATCATAAAATTGTCTAATATCTTTATTTTTTCCACAGACAAAGCTATTACCCTCGAAAACTAAAACTTTTGAAATAGGAAAAGAGCCTTTAATCACATTCTTTACCATGTGCAATCATAAAATTTCCATGCTCTTGTGGTAAATTTTATGTAGGTAGAACACAGCAGAATTTAAGAAATAGGCTACAGCAACACAAATATGCGATAGATTGCTCGCTAAGACAAAATAAAAAACCTGATACTTTTGAATCCGCTATAGCTGGTCACGTGTATAATTTTCCTCATCATAGTATTTTATTTGATCAGACAAAAATTATTGATAAGTCTCTAGGACTTTTACAAAGTTTCAGAGAAATTATAGAAATAAAAAAGATTATCTATGGGGGTATTAGTATCAATAGAGATGAGGGGGAATTTAAAATAAATTCAATTTATAATAGTTAAATTAAAGACCAGTCAAAAGCTTCAATGAGTATTGGTTTGCATAATTGTCCTGAAACAAGTAATAACCTTGCGAACGGAGGTCAAAGCATGGTCAATGCTGTAAGAAGTCAACGGACGGCAGCTAAAATAGCAAATGAAAAAATCCATTCAATTTATAATTCATAATTGTGTTTCATTAACCTGTAAGATTCTGATTGGATTTTGGGGTTGGGTGACCTCTTTTTCGTATTGTTACAAGTATTTATATTTTTCATTTTTGATAGATCCCCATTTATAAAGCGATTGTGGCAAAGGAAAGTGCCAATAGAAACAATTATTGCAGTTTTTTCTAAAGTTACAGTCAAGTGCGGGAGTGTTTGTTTTAAAAATGTGAGTTCTTGTTTCTTTTATATTTGATTGTTTATATTTTTAGTTTGGTTTAGTTGTCGTGGCATTTTTAAAATGTCTTAAAAATAGTCTTAAATTGTTGTAATTTTCTCCCTTTTTGTTTTTTTCCCGTTGAGAAAGGCTCCCGGAGGTGGGGCCGAAATATTCGGAGTATTTTTATTTTTTGTTAGTTAAAGTGTAGTTTTTATTTTATTTTGTTGTCACTGCTTTATTTAAAAAAATTAAACCCGTTTTTTCTTCAATTATTTGTTTCGTAAAATTGTCTAATATCTTCATTTTTTCCACAGACATAGCTATTACCCTTGAAAAGAGCCTTTAATCACATTCTTTACCATTTGCAATCATAAAATAGTCTAATATCTTCATTTTTTCAACATAGGTAGCTTTTACCCTCGAAAACTAAAACTTTTGAAATAGGAAAAGAGCCTTTAATCACATTCTTTACCATGTGCAATCATAAAATAGTCTAATATCTTCATTTTTTCAACATACGTAGCTATTACCCTCGAAAACTAAAACTTTTGAAATAGGAAAAGAGCATTTAATCACATTCTTTACCATGTGCAATCATAAAATTGTCTAATATCTTCATTTTTCCCACAGACAAAGCTATTACCCTCGAAAACTAAAACTTTTGAAATAGGAAAAGAGCCTTTAATCACATTCTTTACCATTTGCAATCATAAAATAGTCTAATATCTTCATTTTTTCAACATAGGTAGCTATTACCCTCGAAAACTAAAACTTTTGAAATAGGAAAAGAGCCTTTAATCACATTCTTTACCATTTGCAATCATAATATAGTCTAATATCTTCATTTTTTTAACATACGTAATTATTACCCTCGAAAAATAAAAGTTTTGAAATAGGAAAAGAGCCTTTAATCACATTCTTTACCATTTGCAATCATAAAATAGTCTAATATCTTCATTTTTTTAACATACGTAGCTATTACCCTCGAAAACTAAAACTTTTGAAATAGGAAAAGAGCCTTTAATCACATTCTTTACCATATGCAATCATAAAATTGTCTAATATTTTCATTTTTCAACATACGTAGCTATTACCCTCGGAAACTAAAACTTTTGACACAGGAAAAGAGCTTTTAATCACATTCTTTACCATTTACAATCATAAAATAGTCTAATATCTTCATTTTTTCAACATACGTAGCTATTACCCTCGAAAACTAAAAGTTTTGAAATAGGAAAAGAGCCTTTAATCACATTCTTTACCATTTGCAATCATAAAATAGTCTAATATCTTCATTTTTTTTTACATACGTAGCTATTACCCTCGAAAACTAAAACTTTTGAAATAGGAAAAGAGCCTTTAATCACATTCTTTACCATTTGCAATCATAAAATAGTCTAATATCTTCATTTTTTCAACATACGTAGCTATTACCCTCGGAAACTAAAACTTTTGACATAGGAAAAGAGCCTTTAATCACATTCTTTACCATGTGCAATCATAAAATTTTCTAATATCTTCATTTTTTCAACATACGTAGCTATTACCCTCGAAAACTAAAACTTTTGAAATAGGAAAAGAGCCTTTAATCACATTCTTTACCATATGCAATCATAAAATTGTCTAATATTTTCATTTTTCAACATACGTAGCTATTACCCTCGGAAACTAAAACTTTTGACATAGGAAAAGAGCCTTTAATCACATTCTTTACCATTTGCAATCATAAAATAGTCTAATATCTTCATTTTTTCAACATACGTAGCTATTACCCTCGAAAACTAAAAGTTTTGAAATAGGAAAAGAGCGTTTAATCACATTCTTTACCATTTGCAATCATAAAATAGTCTAATATCTTCATTTTTTTACATACGTAGCTATTACCCTCGAAAACTAAAACTTTTGAAATAGGAAAAGAGCCTTTAATCACATTCTTTACCATTTGCAATCATAAAATAGTCTAATATCTTCATTTTTTCAACATACGTAGCTATTACCCTCGGAAACTAAAACTTTTGACATAGGAAAAGAGCCTTTAATCACATTCTTTACCATGTGCAATCATAAAATTTTCTAATATCTTCATTTTTTCAACATACGTAGCTATTACCCTCAAAAACTAAAACTTTTGAAATAGGAAAAGAGCCTTTAATCACATTCTTTACCATGTGCAATCATAAAATAGTCTAATATCTTCATTTTTTCAACATACGTAGCTTTTACCTTCGAAAACTAAAACTTTTGAAATAGGAAAAGAGCCTTTAATCGCATTCTTTACCATGTGCAACCATAAAATTGTCTAATATCTTCATTTTTTCCACAGACAAAGCTATTACCCTCGAAAACTAAAACTTTTGAAATAGGAAAAGAGCCTTTAATCACATTCTTTACCATGTGCAATCATAAAATTGTCTAATATCTTCATTTTTTCCACAGACATAGCTATTACCCTCGAAAATGAAGATAGTCTAATATCTTCATTTTTTCAACATATATAGCTATTACCCTCGAAAACTAAAACTTTTGAAATAGGAAAAGAGCCTTTAATCACATTCTTTACCATGTGCAATCATAAAATAGTCTAATATCTTCATTTTTTCAACATACATAGCTATTACCCTCGAAAACTAAAACTTTTGAAACAGGAAAAGAGCCTTTAATCACACTCTTTACCATGTGCAATCATAAATTGTCTAATATCTTCATTTTTTCAACATACGTAGCTATTACCCTCGAAAACTAAAACTTTTGACATAGGAAAAGAGCCTTTAATCACATTCTTTACCATTTGCAATCATAAAATAGTCTAATATCTTCATTTTTTCAACATACGTAGCTATTACCCTTGGAAACTAAAACTTTTGACCATTTGCAATCATAAAATAGTCTGATATCTTCATTTTTTCGACATACGTAGCTATTACCCTCGAAAACTAAAACTTTTGAAATAGGAAAAGAGCCTTTAATCACATTCTTTAACATTTGCAATCATAAAAATGTCTAATATCTTCATTTTTTCAACATACGTAGCAATTACCCTCAAAAAATAAAACTTTTGAAATAGGAAAAGAGCCTTTAATCACATTCTTTACCATTTGCAATCATAAAGTAGTCTAATATCTTCATTTTTTCAACATACATAGCTATTACCCTCAAAAACTAAAACTTTTGATTTAGGAAAAGAGCCTTTAATCACATTCTTTACCATTTGCAATCATAAAATAGTCTAATATCTTCATTTTTTCAACATACGTAGCTATTACCCTCGAGAACTAAAACTTTTGAAATAGGAAAAGAGCCTTTAATCACACTCTTTACCATGTGCAATCATAAAATTGTCTAATATCTTCATTTTTTCAACATACGTAGCTATTACCCTCGAAAACTAAAACTTTTGACATAGGAAAAGAGCCTTTAATCACATTCTTTACCATTTGCAATCATAAAATAGTCTAATATCTTCATTTTTTCAACATACGTAGCTATTACCCTTGGAAACTAAAACTTTTGAAATAGGAAAAGAGCCTTTAATCACATTCTTTACCATGTGCAATCATAAAATAGTCTAATATCTTCATTTTTCAACATACGTAGCTATTACCCTCGAAAACTAAAACTTTTGAAATAGGAAAAGAGCCTTTAATCACACTCTTTACCATGTGCAATCATAAAATTGTCTAATATCTTCATTTTTTCAACATACGTAGCTATTACCCTCGAAAACTAAAACTTTTGACATAGGAAAGAGCCTTTAATCACATTCTTTACCATTTGCAATCATAAAATAGTCTAATATCTTCATTTTTTCAACATACGTAGCTATTACCCTTGGAAACTAAAACTTTTGAAATAGAAAAGAGCCTTTAATCACATTCTTCACAATTTGCAATCATAAAATAGTCTAATATCTTCATTTTTTCAACATACTTAGCTATTACCCTCGAAAACTAAAACTTTTGAAATAGGAAAAGAGCCTTTAATCACATTCTTTACCATTTGCAATCATAAAATAGTCTAATATCTTCATTTTTTCAACATAGGTAGCTATTACCCTCGAAAACTAAAACTTTTGAAATAGGAAAAGAGCCTTTAATCACATTCTTTACCATTTGCAATCATAAAATAGTCTAATATCTTCATTTTTTCAACATAGTAGCTATTACCCTCGAAAACTAAAACTTTTGAAATAGGAAAAGAGCCCTTAATCACATTCTATACATTTGCAATCATAAAATAGTCTAATATCTTCATTTTTTCAACATACGTAGCTATTACCCTCGAAAACTAAAACTTTTGAAATAGGAAAAGAGCCTTTAATCACATTCTTTACCATTTGCAATCATAAAATAGTCTAATATCTTCATTTTTTCGACATACGTAGCTATTACCCTCGAAAACTAAAACTTTTGAAATAGGAAAAGAGCCTTTAATCACATTCTTTACCATTTGCAATCATAAAATTGTCTAATATCTTCATTTTTTCAACATACGTAGCTATTACCCTCGAAAACTAAAACTTTTGAAATAGGAAAAGAGCCTTTAATCACATTCTTTACTATTTGCAATCATAAAATAGTCTAATATCTTTATTTTTTCAACATACGTAGCTATTACCCTCGAAACTAAAACTTTTGACAAAGGAAAAGAGCCTTTAATCACATTCTTTACCATTTGCAATCATAAAATAGTCTAATATCTTCATTTTTTCAACATAGTAGCTATTACCCTCGAAAACTAAAACTTTTGAAATAGGAAAAGAGCCTTTAATCACATTCTTTACCATTTGCAATCATAAAATAGTCTAATATCTTCATTTTTTCACATAAGTAGCTATTACCCTCGAAAACTAAAATTTTGAAATAGGAAAAGAGCCTTTAATCACATTCTTTACCATGTGCAATCATAAAATAGTCTAATATCTTCATTTTTTCAACATACGTAGCTATTACCCTCGAAAACTAAAACTTTTGAAATAGGAAAAGAGCCTTTAATCACATTCTTTACCATGTGCAATCATAAAATTGTCTAATATCTTCATTTTTTCAACATACGTAGCTATTACCCTCGAAAACTAAAACTTTTGAAATAGGAAAAGAGCCTTTAATCACATTCTTTACCATTTGCAATCATAAAATAGTCTAATATCTTCATTTTTTCAACATACGTAGCTATTACCCTCGAAAACTAAAACTTTTGAAATAGGAAAAGAGCCTTTAATCACATTCTTTACCATTTGCAATCATAAAATAGTCTAATATCTTCATTTTTTCAACATAAGTAGCTATTACCCTCGAAAACTAAAACTTTTGAAATAGGAAAAGAGCCTTTAATCACATTCTTTACCATTCAATCATAAAATAGTCTAATATCTTCATTTTTTCACATACTAGCTATTACCCTCGAAAACTAAAACTTTTGAAATAGGAAAAGAGCCTTTAATCCATTCTTACCATTTGCAATCATAAAATAGTCTAATATCTTCATTTTTTCAACATACGTAGCTATTACCCTCGAAAACTAAAACTTTTGAAATAGGAAAAGAGCCTTTAATCACATTCTTTACCATTTGCAATCATAAAATAGTCTAATATCTTCATTTTTTCAACATATATAGCTATTACCCTCGAAAACTAAAACTTTTGAAATAGGAAAAGAGCCTTTAATCACACTCTTTACCATGTGCAATCATAAAATTGTCTAATATCTTCATTTTTTCAACATACGTAGCTATTACCCTCGAAAACTAAAACTTTTGACATAGGAAAGAGCCTTTAATCACATTCTTTACCATTTGCAATCATAAAATAGTCTAATATCTTCATTTTTTCAACATACGTAGCTATTACCCTCGAAAACTAAAACTTTTGAAATAGGAAAAGAGCCTTTAATCACATTCTTTACCATTTGCAATCATAAAATAGTCTAATATCTTCATTTTTTCAACATACTTAGCTATTACCCTCGAAAACTAAAACTTTTGAAATAGGAAAAGAGCCTTTAATCACATTCTTTACCATTTGCAATCATAAAATAGTCTAATATCTTCATTTTTTCAACATACGTAGCTATTACCCTCGAAAACTAAAACTTTTGAAATAGGAAAAGAGCCTTTAATCACATTCTTTACCATTTGCAATCATAAAATAGTCTAATATCTTCATTTTTTCAACATAGGTAGCTATTACCCTCGAAAACTAAAACTTTTGAAATAGGAAAAGAGCCTTTAATCACATTCTATTACCATTTGCAATCATAAAATAGTCTAATATCTTCATTTTTTCAACATACGTAGCTATTACCCTCGAAAACTAAAACTTTTGAAATAGGAAAAGAGCCTTTAATCACATTCTTTACCATTTGCAATCATAAAATAGTCTAATATCTTCATTTTTTCGACATACGTAGCTATTACCCTCGAAAACTAAAACTTTTGAAATAGGAAAAGAGCCTTTAATCCATTCTTACCATTTGCAATCATAAAATTGTCTAATATCTTCATTTTTTCAACATACGTAGCTATTACCCTCGAAAACTAAAACTTTTGAAATAGGAAAAGAGCCTTTAATCACATTCTTTACCATTTGCAATCATAAAATAGTCTAATATCTTCATTTTTTCAACATAAAAAAGAGCCTTTAATCACATTCTTTACCATTTGCAATCATAAAATAGTCTAATATCTTCATTTTTTCAACATACGTAGCTATTACCCTCGAAAACTAAAACTTTTGAAATAGGAAAAGAGCCTTTAATCACATTCTTTACCATTTGCAATCATAAAATAGTCTAATATCTTCATTTTTTCGACATAAGTAGCTATTACCCTCGAAAACTAAAACTTTTGAAATAGGAAAAGAGCCTTTAATCACATTCTTTACCATGTGCAATCATAAAATAGTCTAATATCTTCATTTTTTCAACATACGTAGCTATTACCCTCGAAAACTAAAACTTTTGACATAGGAAAAGAGCCTTAAATCACATCTTTACCATGTGCAATCATAAAATAGTCTAATATCTTCATTTTTTCAACATACGTAGCTATTACCCTCGAAAACTAAAACTTTTGACATAGGAAAAGAGCCTTTAATCACATTCTTTACCATTTGCAATCATAAAATAGTCTAATATCTTCATTTTTTCAACATACGTAGCTATTACCCTCGGAAAACTAAAACTTTTGAAATAGGAAAAGAGCCTTTAATCACATTCTTTACCATTTGCAATCATAAAATAGTCTAATATCTTCATTTTTTCAACATAAGTAGCTATTACCCTCGAAAACTAAAACTTTTGAAATAGGAAAAGAGCCTTTAATCACATTCTTTACCATTCAATCATAAAATAGTCTAATATCTTCATTTTTTCAACATACGTAGCTATTACCCTCGAAAACTAAAACTTTTGAAATAGGAAAAGAGCCTTTAATCACATTCTTTACCATGTGCAATCATAAAATAGTCTAATATCTTCATTTTTTCAACATACGTAGCTATTACCCTCGAAAACTAAAACTTTTGAAATAGGAAAAGAGCCTTTAATCACATTCTTTACCATTTGCAATCATAAAATAGTCTAATATCTTCATTTTTTCAACATACGTAGCTATTACCCTCGAAAACTAAAACTTTTGAAATAGGAAAAGAGCCTTTAATCACATTCTTTACCATTTGCAATCATAAAATAGTCTAATATCTTCATTTTTTCAACATACGTAGCTATTACCCTCGAAAACTAAAACTTTTGAAATAGGAAAAGAGCCTTTAATCACATTCTTTACCATTTGCAATCATAAAATAGTCTAATATCTTCATTTTTTCAACATACGTAGCTATTACCCTCGAAAACTAAAACTTTTGAAATAGGAAAAGAGCCTTTAATCACATTCTTTACCATTTGCAATCATAAAATAGTCTAATATCTTCATTTTTTCAACATACGTAGCTATTACCCTCGAAAACTAAAACTTTTGACATAGGAAAAGAGCCTTTAATCACATTCTTTACCATTTGCAATCATAAAATAGTCTAATATCTTCATTTTTTCAACATACGTAGCTCCTCGAGAACTAAAACTTTTGAAATAGGAAAAGAGCCTTTAATCACATTCTTTACCATTTGCAATCATAAAATAGTCTAATATCTTCATTTTTTCACATACGTAGCTATTACCCTCGAAAACTAAAACTTTTGAAATAGGAAAAGAGCCTTTAATCACATTCTTTACCATTTGCAATCATAAAATAGTCTAATATCTTCATTTTTTCAACATACGTAGCTATTACCCTCGAAAACTAAAACTTTTGAAATAGGAAAAGAGCCTTTAATCACATTCTTTACCATGTTGCAATCATAAAATAGTCTAATATCTTCATTTTTTCAACATACGTAGCTATTACCCTCGAAAACTAAAACTTTTGACATAGGAAAAGAGCCTTTAATCACATTCTTTACCATGTGCAATCATAAAATAGTCTAATATCTTCATTTTTTCAACATAGTAGCTATTACCCTCGAAAACTAAAACTTTTGAAATAGGAAAAGAGCCTTTAATCACATTCTTTACCATTGCAATCATAAAATAGTCTAATATCTTCATTTTTTCAACATACGTAGCTATTACCCTCGAAAACTAAAACTTTTGAAATAGGAAAAGAGCCTTTAATCACATTCTTTACCATGTGCAATCATAAAATAGTCTAATATCTTCATTTTTTCAACATACGTAGCTATTACCCTCGAAAACTAAAACTTTTGAAATAGGAAAAGAGCCTTTAATCACATTCTTTACCATTTGCAATCATAAAATAGTCTAATATCTTCATTTTTTCAACATACGTAGCTATTACCCTCGAAAACTAAAACTTTTGACATAGGAAAAGAGCCTTTAATCACATTCTTTACCATTTGCAATCATAAAATAGTCTAATATCTTCATTTTTTCAACATACGTAGCTATTACCCTCGAAAACTAAAACTTTTGAAATAGGAAAAGAGCCTTTAATCACATTCTTTACCATTTGCAATCATAAAATAGTCTAATATCTTCATTTTTTCAACATACGTAGCTATTACCCTCGAAAACTAAAACTTTTGAAATAGGAAAAGAGCCTTTAATCACATTCTTTACCATTTGCAATCATAAAATAGTCTAATATCTTCATTTTTTCAACATACGTAGCTATTACCCTCGAAAACTAAAACTTTTGAAATAGGAAAAGAGCCTTTAATCACATTCTTTACCATTTGCAATCATAAAATAGTCTAATATCTTCATTTTTTCAACATACGTAGCTATTACCCTCGAAAACTAAAACTTTTGAAATAGGAAAAGAGCCTTTAATCACATTCTTTACCATTTGCAATCATAAAATAGTCTAATATCTTCATTTTTTCAACATACGTAGCTATTACCCTCGAAAACTAAAACTTTTGAAATAGGAAAAGAGCCTTTAATCACATTCTTTACCATTTGCAATCATAAAATAGTCTAATATCTTCATTTTTTCAACATACGTAGCTATTACCCTCGAAAACTAAAACTTTTGAAATAGGAAAAGAGCCTTTAATCACATTCTTTACCATGTTGCAATCATAAAATAGTCTAATATCTTCATTTTTTCAACATACGTAGCTATTACCCTCGAAAACTAAAACTTTTG
>NW_027063776.1:0-20708 GCF_032884065.1 Artemia franciscana
ACTTTTGAAATAGGAAAAGAGCCTTTAATCACATTCTTTACCATTTGCAATCATAAAATAGTCTAATATCTTCATTTTTTCAACATACGTAGCTATTACCCTCGAAAACTAAAACTTTTGAACATAGGAAAAGAGCCTTTAATCACATTCTTTACCATTTGCAATCATAAAATAGTCTAATATCTTCATTTTTTCAACATACGTAGCTATTACCCTCGAAAACTAAAACTTTTGAAATAGGAAAAGAGCCTTTAATCACATTCTTTACCATGTGCAATCATAAAATAGTCTAATATCTTCATTTTTTCAACATACGTAGCTATTACCCTCGAAAACTAAAACTTTTGAAATAGGAAAAGAGCCTTTAATCACATTCTTTACCATTTGCAATCATAAAATAGTCTAATATCTTCATTTTTTCAACATACGTAGCTATTACCCTCGAAAACTAAAACTTTTGAAATAGGAAAAGAGCCTTTAATCACATTCTTTACCATGTGCAATCATAAAATAGTCTAATATCTTCATTTTTTCAACATACGTAGCTATTACCCTCGAAAACTAAAACTTTTGAAATAGGAAAAGAGCCTTTAATCACATTCTTTACCATGTGCAATCATAAAATTGTCTAATATCTTCATTTTTTCAACATACGTAGCTATTACCCTCGAAAACTAAAACTTTTGAAATAGGAAAAGAGCCTTTAATCACATTCTTTACCATGTGCAATCATAAAATAGTCTAATATCTTCATTTTTTCAACATACGTAGCTATTACCCTCGAAAACTAAAACTTTTGAAATAGGAAAAGAGCCTTTAATCACATTCTTTACCATTTGCAATCATAAAATAGTCTAATATCTTCATTTTTTCAACATACGTAGCTATTACCCTCGAAAACTAAAACTTTTGACATAGGAAAAGAGCCTTTAATCACATTCTTTACCATTTGCAATCATAAAATAGTCTAATATCTTCATTTTTTCAACATACGTAGCTATTACCCTCGAAAACTAAAACTTTTGAAATAGGAAAAGAGCCTTTAATCACATTCTTTACCATGTGCAATCATAAAATAGTCTAATATCTTCATTTTTTCAACATACGTAGCTATTACCCTCGAAAACTAAAACTTTTGAAATAGGAAAAGAGCCTTTAATCACATTCTTTACCATTGCAATCATAAAATAGTCTAATATCTTCATTTTTTCAACATACGTAGCTATTACCCTCGAAAACTAAAACTTTTGAAATAGGAAAAGAGCCTTTAATCACATTCTTTACCATGTGCAATCATAAAATAGTCTAATATCTTCATTTTTTCAACATAGTAGCTATTACCCTCGAAAACTAAAACTTTTGAAATAGGAAAAGAGCCTTTAATCACATTCTTTACCATTTGCAATCATAAAATAGTCTAATATCTTCATTTTTTCAACATACGTAGCTATTACCCTCGAAAACTAAAACTTTTGAAATAGGAAAAGAGCCTTTAATCACATTCTTTACCATTGCAATCATAAAATAGTCTAATATCTTCATTTTTTCAACATACGTAGCTATTACCCTCGAAAACTAAAACTTTTGAAATAGGAAAAGAGCCTTTAATCACATTCTTTACCATTGCAATCATAAAATAGTCTAATATCTTCATTTTTTCAACATACGTAGCTATTACCCTCGAAAACTAAAACTTTTGAAATAGGAAAAGAGCCTTTAATCACATTCTTTACCATTGCAATCATAAAATAGTCTAATATCTTCATTTTTTCAACATACGTAGCTATTACCCTCGAAAACTAAAACTTTTGAAATAGGAAAAGAGCCTTTAATCACATTCTTTACCATTTGCAATCATAAAATAGTCTAATATCTTCATTTTTTCAACATACGTAGCTATTACCCTCGAAAACTAAAACTTTTGAAATAGGAAAAGAGCCTTTAATCACATTCTTTACCATTGCAATCATAAAATAGTCTAATATCTTCATTTTTTCCACAGACATAGCTATTACCCTCGAAAACTAAAACTTTTGAAATAGGAAAAGAGCCTTTAATCACATTCTTTACCATGTGCAATCATAAAATAGTCTAATATATTCATTTACCATTTGCAATCATAAAATAGTCTAATATCTTCATTTTTTCAACATACGTAGCTATTACCCTCGAAAACTAAAACTTTTGAAATAGGAAAAGAGCCTTTAATCACATTCTTTACCATTGCAATCATAAAATAGTCTAATATCTTCATTTTTTCAACATACGTAGCTATTACCCTCGAAAACTAAAACTTTTGAACATAGGAAAAGAGCCTTTAATCACATTCTTTACCATTTGCAATCATAAAATAGTCTAATATCTTCATTTTTTCAACATACGTAGCTATTACCCTCGAAAACTAAAACTTTTGAAATAGGAAAAGAGCCTTTAATCACATTCTTTACCATGTGCAATCATAAAATTAGTCTAATATCTTCATTTTTTCCACAGACAAAGCTATTACCCTCGAAAACTAAAACTTTTGAAATAGGAAAAGAGCCTTTAATCACATTCTTTACCATTTGCAATCATAAAATAGTCTAATATCTTCATTTTTTCAACATACGTAGCTATTACCCTCGAAAACTAAAACTTTTGAAATAGGAAAAGAGCCTTTAATCACATTCTTTACCATGTGCAATCATAAAATAGTCTAATATCTTCATTTTTTCAACAACGTAGCTATTACCCTCGAAAACTAAAACTTTTGAAATAGGAAAAGAGCCTTTAATCACATTCTTTACCATTTGCAATCATAAAATAGTCTAATATCTTCATTTTTTCAACATACGTAGCTATTACCCTCGAAAACTAAAACTTTTGAAATAGGAAAAGAGCCTTTAATCACATTCTTTACCATTTGCAATCATAAAATAGTCTAATATCTTCATTTTTTCAACATACGTAGCTATTACCCTCGAAAACTAAAACTTTTGAAATAGGAAAAGAGCCTTTAATCACATTCTTTACCATGTGCAATCATAAAATAGTCTAATATCTTCATTTTTTCAACATACGTAGCTATTACCCTCGAAAACTAAAACTTTTGAAATAGGAAAAGAGCCTTTAATCACATTCTTTACCATTTGCAATCATAAAATAGTCTAATATCTTCATTTTTTCAACATACGTAGCTATTACCCTCGAAAACTAAAACTTTTGAAATAGGAAAAGAGCCTTTAATCACATTCTTTACCATTTGCAATCATAAAATAGTCTAATATCTTCATTTTTTCAACATACGTAGCTATTACCCTCGAAAACTAAAACTTTTGAAATAGGAAAAGAGCCTTTAATCACATTCTTTACCATTTGCAATCATAAAATAGTCTAATATCTTCATTTTTTCAACATACGTAGCTATTACCCTCGAAAACTAAAACTTTTGAAATAGGAAAAGAGCCTTTAATCACATTCTTTACCATGTGCAATCATAAAATAGTCTAATATCTTCATTTTTTCAACATACGTAGCTATTACCCTCGAAAACTAAAACTTTTGAAATAGGAAAAGAGCCTTTAATCACATTCTTTACCATGTGCAATCATAAAATAGTCTAATATCTTCATTTTTTCAACATACGTAGCTATTACCCTCGAAAACTAAAACTTTTGAAATAGGAAAAGAGCCTTTAATCACATTCTTTACCATTTGCAATCATAAAATAGTCTAATATCTTCATTTTTTCAACATACGTAGCTATTACCCTCGAAAACTAAAACTTTTGAACATAGGAAAAGAGCCTTTAATCACATTCTTTACCATTTGCAATCATAAAATAGTCTAATATCTTCATTTTTTCAACATACGTAGCTATTACCCTCGAAAACTAAAACTTTTGAAATAGGAAAAGAGCCTTTAATCACATTCTTTACCATTGCAATCATAAAATAGTCTAATATCTTCATTTTTTCAACATACGTAGCTATTACCCTCGAAAACTAAAACTTTTGAAATAGGAAAAGAGCCTTTAATCACATTCTTTACCATGTGCAATCATAAAATAGTCTAATATCTTCATTTTTTCAACATACGTAGCTATTACCCTCGAAAACTAAAACTTTTGAAATAGGAAAAGAGCCTTTAATCACATTCTTTACCATGTGCAATCATAAAATAGTCTAATATCTTCATTTTTTCAACATACGTAGCTATTACCCTCGAAAACTAAAACTTTTGAAATAGGAAAAGAGCCTTTAATCACATTCTTTACCATTTGCAATCATAAAATAGTCTAATATCTTCATTTTTTCAACATACGTAGCTATTACCCTCGAAAACTAAAACTTTTGAAATAGGAAAAGAGCCTTTAATCACATTCTTTACCATGTGCAATCATAAAATAGTCTAATATCTTCATTTTTTCAACATACGTAGCTATTACCCTCGAAAACTAAAACTTTTGAAATAGGAAAAGAGCCTTTAATCACATTCTTTACCATTTGCAATCATAAAATAGTCTAATATCTTCATTTTTTCAACATACGTAGCTATTACCCTCGAAAACTAAAACTTTTGACATAGGAAAAGAGCCTTTAATCACATTCTTTACCATTTGCAATCATAAAATAGTCTAATATCTTCATTTTTTCAACATACGTAGCTATTACCCTCGAAAACTAAAACTTTTGAAATAGGAAAAGAGCCTTTAATCACATTCTTTACCATTGCAATCATAAAATGTCTAATATCTTCATTTTTTCAACATACGTAGCTATTACCCTCGAAAACTAAAACTTTTGAAATAGGAAAAGAGCCTTTAATCACATTCTTTACCATTTGCAATCATAAAATAGTCTAATATCTTCATTTTTTCAACATACGTAGCTATTACCCTCGAAAACTAAAACTTTTGAAATAGGAAAAGAGCCTTTAATCACATTCTTTACCATGTGCAATCATAAAATAGTCTAATATCTTCATTTTTTCAACATACGTAGCTATTACCCTCGAAAACTAAAACTTTTGAAATAGGAAAAGAGCCTTTAATCACATTCTTTACCATTTGCAATCATAAAATGTCTAATATCTTCATTTTTTCAACAAAGCTATTACCCTCGAAAACTAAAACTTTTGAAATAGGAAAAGAGCCTTTAATCACATTCTTTACCATTTGCAATCATAAAATAGTCTAATATCTTCATTTTTTCAACATACGTAGCTATTACCCTCGAAAACTAAAACTTTTGAAATAGGAAAAGAGCCTTTAATCACATTCTTTACCATTGCAATCATAAAATAGTCTAATATCTTCATTTTTTCAACATACGTAGCTATTACCCTCGAAAACTAAAACTTTTGACATAGGAAAAGAGCCTTTAATCACATTCTTTACCATTGCAATCATAAAATAGTCTAATATCTTCATTTTTTCAACATACGTAGCTATTACCCTCGAAAACTAAAACTTTTGAAATAGGAAAAGAGCCTTTAATCACATTCTTTACCATTTGCAATCATAAAATAGTCTAATATCTTCATTTTTTCAACATACGTAGCTATTACCCTCGAAAACTAAAACTTTTGACATAGGAAAAGAGCCTTTAATCACATTCTTTACCATTTGCAATCATAAAATAGTCTAATATCTTCATTTTTTCAACATACGTAGCTATTACCCTCGAAAACTAAAACTTTTGAAATAGGAAAAGAGCCTTTAATCACATTCTTTACCATTTGCAATCATAAAATAGTCTAATATCTTCATTTTTTCAACATACGTAGCTATTACCCTCGAAAACTAAAACTTTTGAAATAGGAAAAGAGCCTTTAATCACATTCTTTACCATTTGCAATCATAAAATAGTCTAATATCTTCATTTTTTCAACATACGTAGCTATTACCCTCGAAAACTAAAACTTTTGAAATAGGAAAAGAGCCTTTAATCACATTCTTTACCATGTGCAATCATAAAATAGTCTAATATCTTCATTTTTTCAACATACGTAGCTATTACCCTCGAAAACTAAAACTTTTGAAATAGGAAAAGAGCCTTTAATCACATTCTTTACCATTTGCAATCATAAAATTGTCTAATATCTTCATTTTTTCAACATACGTAGCTATTACCCTCGAAAACTAAAACTTTTGAAATAGGAAAAGAGCCTTTAATCACATTCTTTACCATTTGCAATCATAAAATAGTCTAATATCTTCATTTTTTCAACATACGTAGCTATTACCCTCGAAAACTAAAACTTTTGAAATAGGAAAAGAGCCTTTAATCACATTCTTTACCATGTGCAATCATAAAATAGTCTAATATCTTCATTTTTTCCACAACATAGCTATTACCCTCGAAAACTAAAACTTTTGAAATAGGAAAAGAGCCTTTAATCACATTCTTTACCATTTGCAATCATAAAATAGTCTAATATCTTCATTTTTTCAACATACGTAGCTATTACCCTCGAAAACTAAAACTTTTGAAATAGGAAAAGAGCCTTTAATCACATTCTTTACCATTTGCAATCATAAAATAGTCTAATATCTTCATTTTTTCAACATACGTAGCTATTACCCTCGAAAACTAAAACTTTTGAAATAGGAAAAGAGCCTTTAATCACATTCTTTACCATTTGCAATCATAAAATAGTCTAATATCTTCATTTTTTCAACATACGTAGCTATTACCCTCGAAAACTAAAACTTTTGAAATAGGAAAAGAGCCTTTAATCACATTCTTTACCATTTGCAATCATAAAATAGTCTAATATCTTCATTTTTTCAACATACGTAGCTATTACCCTCGAAAACTAAAACTTTTGAAATAGGAAAAGAGCCTTTAATCACATTCTTTACCATTTGCAATCATAAAATAGTCTAATATCTTCATTTTTTCAACATACGTAGCTATTACCCTCGAAAACTAAAACTTTTGAAATAGGAAAAGAGCCTTTAATCACATTCTTTACCATTTGCAATCATAAAATAGTCTAATATCTTCATTTTTTCAACATACGTAGCTATTACCCTCGAAAACTAAAACTTTTGAAATAGGAAAAGAGCCTTTAATCACATTCTTTACCATTTGCAATCATAAAATAGTCTAATATCTTCATTTTTTCAACATACGTAGCTATTACCCTCGAAAACTAAAACTTTTGAAATAGGAAAAGAGCCTTTAATCACATTCTTTACCATTTGCAATCATAAAATAGTCTAATATCTTCATTTTTTCAACATACGTAGCTATTACCCTCGAAAACTAAAACTTTTGAAATAGGAAAAGAGCCTTTAATCACATTCTTTACCATTGCAATCATAAAATAGTCTAATATCTTCATTTTTTCAACATACGTAGCTATTACCTCGAAAACTAAAACTTTTGACATAGGAAAAGAGCCTTTAATCACATTCTTTACCATTGCAATCATAAAATAGTCTAATATCTTCATTTTTTCAACATACGTAGCTATTACCCTCGAAAACTAAAACTTTTGAAATAGGAAAAGAGCCTTTAATCATTCTTTACCATGTGCAATCATAAAATAGTCTAATATCTTCATTTTTTCAACATACGTAGCTATTACCCTCGAAAACTAAAACTTTTGAAATAGGAAAAGAGCCTTTAATCACATTCTTTACCATTTGCAATCATAAAATAGTCTAATATCTTCATTTTTTCAACATACGTAGCTATTACCCTCGAAAACTAAAACTTTTGACATAGGAAAAGAGCCTTTAATCACATTCTTTACCATTTGCAATCATAAAATAGTCTAATATCTTCATTTTTTCAACATACGTAGCTATTACCCTCGAAAACTAAAACTTTTGAAATAGGAAAAGAGCCTTTAATCACATTCTTTACCATGTGCAATCATAAAATAGTCTAATATCTTCATTTTTTCAACATACGTAGCTATTACCCTCGAAAACTAAAACTTTTGAAATAGGAAAAGAGCCTTTAATCACATTCTTTACCATTTGCAATCATAAAATAGTCTAATATCTTCATTTTTTCAACATACGTAGCTATTACCCTCGAAAACTAAAACTTTTGAAATAGGAAAAGAGCCTTTAAGCACATTCTTTACCATGTGCAATCATAAAATTGTCTAATATCTCCATTTTTCCAACATACGTAGCTATTACCCTCGAAAACTAAAACTTTTGAAATTGGAAAAAGAGCCTTTAATCACATTCTTTACCATGTGCAATCATAAAATTGTCTAATATCTTCATTTTTTCCACAGACAAAGCTATTACCTCGAAAACTAAAACTTTAAAATAGGAAAAGAGCCTTTAATCACATTTTTTACCATGTGCAATCATAAAATTGTCTAATATCTTCATTTTTTCAACATACATAGCTATTACCCTCGAAAACTAAAACTTTTGAAATAGGAAAAGAGCCTTTAATCACATTCTTTATCATTTGCAATCATAAAATAGTCTAATATCTTCATTTTTTCACAACATAGCTATTACCCTCGAAAACTAAAACTTTTGACATAGGAAAAGAGCCTTTAATCACATTCTTTACCATTTGCAATCATAAAATAGTCTAATATCTTCATTTTTTCAACATATGTAGCTATTACCCTTGAAAACTAAAACTTTTGAAATAGGAAAAAGAGCCTTTAATCACATTCTTTACCATTTGCAATCATAAAATAGTCTAATATCTTCATTTTTTCAACATACGTAGCTATTATCCTCGAAAACTAAAACTTTTGAAATAGGAAAAGAGCCTTTAATCACATTCTTTACCATTTGCAATCATAAAATAGTCTAATATCTTCATTTTTTCAACATACTTAGCTATTACCCTCGAAAACTAAAACTTTTGAAATAGGAAAAGAGCCTTTAATCACATTCTTTACCATTTGCAATCATAAAATAGTCTAATATCTTCATTTTTTCAACATACGTAGCTATTACCCTCGAAAACTAAAACTTTTGAAATAGGAAAAGAGCCTTTAATCACATTCTTTACCATTTGCAATCATAAAATAGTCTAATATCTTCATTTTTTCAACATACGTAGCTATTACCCTCGAAAACTAAAACTTTTGAAATAGGAAAAGAGCCTTTAATCACATTCTTTACCATTTGCAATCATAAAATAGTCTAATATCTTCATTTTTTCAACATACGTAGCTATTACCCTCGAAAACTAAAACTTTTGACATAGGAAAAGAGCCTTTAATCACATTCTTTACCATTTGCAATAATAAAATAGTCTATTATCTTCATTTTTTCAACATACGTAGCTATTACCCTCGAAAACTAAAACTTTTGAAATAGGAAAAGAGCCTTTAATCACCTTCTTTACCATGTGCAATCATAAAATAGTCTAATATCTTCATTTTTTCAACATACGTAGCTATTACCCTCAAAAACTAAAACTTTTGAAATAGGAAAAGAGCCTTTAATCACATTCTTTACCATGTGCAATCATAAAATTGTCTAATATCTTCATTTTTTCAACATACTTAGCTATTACCCTCGAAAACTAAAACTTTTGAAAAATAAAAAGAGCCTTTAATCACATTCTTTACCATGTGCAATCATAAAATAGTCTAATATCTTCATTTTTTCAACATAGGTAGCTATTACCCTCGAAAACTAAAACTTTTGAAATAGGAAAAGAGCCTTTAATCACATTCTTTACCATGTGCAATCATAAAATAGTCTAATATCTTCATTTTTTCAACATACGTAGCTATCACCCTCGAAAAAAATAAATACTTTTGACATAGGAAAAGAGCCTTTAATCACATTCTTTACCATGTGCAATCATAAAATAGTCTAATATCTTCATTTTTTCCACAGACATAGCTATTACCCTCGAAAACTAAAACTTTTGAAATAGGAAAAGAGCCTTTAATCACATTCTTTGCCATTTGCAATCATAAAATAGTCTAATATCTCAATTTTTTCAACATACGTAGCTATTACCTTCGAAAACTAAAACTTTTGACATAGGAAGAGAGCCTTTAATCACATTCTTTACCATGTGCAATCATAAAATAGTCTAATATCTTCATTTTTTCCACAGACATAGCTATTACCCTCGAAAACTAAAACTTTTGAAATAGGAAAAGAGCCTTTAATCACATTCTTTACCAGTTGCAATCATAAAATAGTCTAATATCTTCATTTTTTCAACATACGTAGCTATTACCCCCGAAAACTAAAACTGTTGACATAGGAAAAGAGCCTTTAATCACATTCTTTACCATTTGCAATTATAAAATAGTCTAATATCTTCATTATTTCAACATACGTAGCTATTACCCTCGAAAACTAAAACTTTTGACATAGGAAAAGAGCCTTTAATCACATTCTTTACCATTTGCAATCATAAAATTGTCTAATATCTTCATTTTTTCAACATAAGTAGCTATTACCCTCGAAAACTAAAACTTTTGAAATAGGAAAAGAGCCTTTAATCACAATCTTTGCCATTTGCAATCATAAAATAGTCTAATATCTCCATTTTTTCAACATACGTAGCTATTACCTTCGAAAACTAAAACTTTTGACATAGGAAGAGAGCCTTTAATCACATTCTTTACCATGTGCAATCATAAAATAGTCTAATATCTTCATTTTTCCACAGACATAGCTATTACCCTCAAAAACTAAAACTTTTGAAATAGGAAAATGGCCTTTAATCACATTCTTTACCATGTGCAATCATAAAATTGTCTAATATCTTCATTTTTTCAACATAAGTAGCTATTACCCTCGAAAACTAAAACTTTTGAAATAGGAAAAGAGCCTTTAATCACATTCTTTGCCATTTGCAATCATAAAATAGTCTAATATCTTCATTTTTTCAACATACGTAGCTATTACCTTCGAAAACTAAAACTTTTGAAATAGGAAAAGAGCCTTTAATCACATTCTTTGCCATTTGCAATCATAAAATAGTCTAATATCTTCATTTTTTCAACATACGTAGCTATTACCTTCGAAAACTAAAACTTTTGACATAGGAAAAGAGCCTTTAATTACATTCTTTATCATGTGCAATCATAAAATAGTCTAATATCTTCATTTTTTCCACAGACATAGCTATTACCCTCGAAAACTAAAACTTTTGAAATAGGAAAAGAGCCTTTAATCACATACTTCGCCATTTGTAATCATAAAATAGTCTAATATCTTCATTTTTTCAACATACGTAGCTATCACCCTCGAAAAAAAATACTTTTGACATAGGAAAAGAGCCTTTAATCACATTCTTTACCATGTGCAATCATAAAATAGTCTAATATCTT
Source organism: Artemia franciscana (assembly GCF_032884065.1). Classification (NCBI taxonomy): domain Eukaryota; kingdom Metazoa; phylum Arthropoda; class Branchiopoda; order Anostraca; family Artemiidae; genus Artemia; species Artemia franciscana. The sequence goes on from NW_027063776.1 coordinate 11,278, forward strand.
CATTTTTTTCACAGACATAGCTATTACCCTCGAAAACTAAAACTTTTGAAATAGGAAAAGAGCCTTTAATCACATTCTTTACCATTTGCAATTATAAAATTGTCTAATATCTTCATTTTTTCAACATAAGTAGCTATTACCCTCGAAAACTAAAACTTTTGAAATAGGAAAAGAGCCTTTAATCACATTCTTTGCCATTTGCAATCATAAAATAGTCTAATATCTCAGTTTTTTCAACATACGTAGCTATTACCTTGGAAAACTAAAACTTTTGACATAGGAAGAGAGCCTTTAATCACATTCTTTACCATGTGCAATCATAAAATAGTCTAATATCTTCATTTTTTCCACAGACATAGCTATTACCCTTGAAAACTAAAACTTTTGAAATAGGAAAAGAGCCTTTAATCACATTCTTTACCAGTTGCAATCAAAAAATAGTCTAATATCTTCATTTTTTCAACATACGTAGCTATTACCCCCGAAAACTAAAACTTTTGACATAGGAAAAGAGCCTTTAATCACATTCTTTACCATTTGCAATTATAAAATAGTCTAATATCTTCATTTTTTCAACATACGTAGCTATTACCCTTGAAAACTAAAACTTTTGACATAGGAAAAGAGCCTTTAATCACATTATTTACCATTTGCAATCATAAAATAGTCTAATATCTTCACTTTTTCCAAAGACAAAGCTCTTACCCTCGAAAACTAAAACTTTTGAAATAGGAAAAGAGCCTTTAATCACATTTTTTACCATTTGCAATCATAAAATAGTCTAATATCTTCATTTTTTCAACATACTTAGCTATTACCCTCGAAAACTAAAACTTTTGAAATAGGAAAAGAGCCTTTAATCACATTCTTTATCATTTGCAATCATAAAATAGTCTAATATCTTCATTTTTTCAACATACGTAGCTCTTACCCCCGAAAACTAAAACTTTTGAAATAGGAAAAGAGCCTTTAATCACATTCTTTACCATTTGCAATCATAAAATAGTCTAATATCTTCATTTTTTCAACATACGTAGCTATTACCCTCGAAAACTGAAACTTTTAAAATAGGAAAAGAGCCTTCAATCACATTCTTTACCATTTGCAATCATAAAATAGTCTAATATCTTCATTTTTTCAACATACGTAGCTATTATCCTCGAAAACTAAAACTTTTGACATAGTAAAAGAGCCTTTAATCACATTCTTTACCATTTGCAATAATAAAATAGTCTATTATCTTCATTTTTTCAACATACGTAGCTATTACCCTCGAAAACTAAAACTTTTGAAATAGGAAAAGAGCCTTTAATCACCTTCTTTACCATGTGCAATCATAAAATAGTCTAATATCTTAATTTTTTCAACATACGTAGCTATTATCCTCGAAAACTAAAACTTTTGACATAGGAAAAGAGCCTTTAATTGCATTCTTTACCATGTGCAATCATAAAATAGTCTAATATCTTCATTTTTTCCACAGACAAAGCTATTACCCTCGAAAACTAAAACTTTTGAAATAGGAAAAGAGCCTTTAATCACATTCTTTACCATTTGCAATCATAAAATAGTCTAATATCTTCATTTTTTCAACATACGTAGCTATTACCCTCGAAAACTAAAACTTTTTACATAGGAAAAGAGCCTTTAATCACATTCTTTACCATTTGCAATCATAAAATAGTCTAATATCTTCATTTTTTCAACATACGTAGCTATTACCCTTGAAAACTAAAACTTTTGAAATAGGAAAAGAGCCTTTAATCACATTCTTTACCATGTGCAATCATAAAATTGTCTAATATCTTCATTTTTTCAACAGACAAAGCTATTACCTCGAAAACTAAAACTTTTGAAATAGGAAAAGAGCATTTAATCACATTCTTTACCATTTGCAATCATAAAATAGTGTAATATCTTCATTTTTTCAACATACGTAGCTATTACCCTCGAAAACTAAAACTTTTGAAATAGGAAAAGAGCCTTTAATCACATTCTTTACCATGTGCAATCATAAAATAGTCTAATATCTTCATTTTTTCAACATACGTAGCTATTACCCTCGAAAACTAAAACTTTTGAAATAGGAAAAAAGTCTTTAATCACATTCTTTACCATGTGCAATTATAAAATTGTCTAATATCTTCATTTTTTCCACAGACAAAGCTATTACTCTCGAAAACTAAAACTTATGAAATAGGAAAAGAGCCTTTAATCACATTCTTTACCATATGCAATCATAAAATTGTCTAATATCTTCATTTTTTCAACATACATAGCTATTACCCTCGAAAACTAAAACTTTTGAAATAGGAAAAGAGCCTTTAATCACATTCTTTACCATTTGCAATTATAAAATAGTCTAATATCTTCATTTTTTCAACATACGTAGCTATTACCCTCGAAAACTAAAACTTTTGACATAGGAAAACAGCCTTTAATCACATTCTTTACCATTTGCAATCATAAAATTGTCTAATATCTTCATTTTTTCAACATAAGTAGCTATTACCCTCGAAAACTAAAACTTTTGAAATAGGAAAAGAGCCTTTAATCACATTCTTTGCCATTTGCAATCATAAAATAGTCTAATATCTTCATTTTTTCAACATACGTAGCTATTACCTTCGAAAACTAAAACTTTTGAAATAGGAAAAGAGCCTTTAATCACATTCTTTGCCATTCGCAATCATAAAATAGTCTAATATCTTCATTTTTTCAACATACGTAGCTATTACCTTCGAAAACTAAAACTTTTGACATAGGAAAAGAGCCTTTAATTGCATTCTTTACCATGTGCAATCATAAAATAGTCTAATATCTTCATTTTTTCCACAGACAAAGCTATTACCCTCGAAAACTAAAACTTTTGAAATAGGAAAAGAGCCTTTAATCACATTCTTTACCATTTGCAATCATAAAATAGTCTAATATCTTCATTTTTTCAATATACGTAGCTATTACCCTCGAAAACTAAAACTTTTTACATAGGAAAAGAGCCTTTAATCACATTCTTTACCATTTGCAATCATAAAATAGTCTAATATCTTCATTTTTTCAACATACGTAGCTATTACCTTGAAAACTAAAACTTTTGAAATAGGAAAAGAGCCTTTAATCACATTCTTTACCATGTGCAATCATAAAATTGTCTAATATCTTCATTTTTTCAACAGACAAAGCTATTACCTCGAAAACTAAAACTTTTGAAATAGGAAAAGAGCTTTAATCACATTCTTTACCATTTGCAATCATAAAATAGTCTAATATCTTCATTTTTTCAACATACGTAGCTATTACCCTCGAAAACTAAAACTTTTGAAATAGGAAAAGAGCCTTTAATCACATTCTTTACCATGTGCAATCATAAAATAGTCTAATATCTTCATTTTTTCAACATACGTAGCTATTACCCTCGAAAACTAAAACTTTTGAAATAGGAAAAGAGCCTTTAATCACATTCTTTACCATGTGCAATTATAAAATTGTCTAATATCTTCATTTTTTCCACAGACAAAGCTATTACCCTCGAAAACTAAAACTTTTGAAATAGGAAAAGAGCCTTTAATCACATTCTTTACCATGTGCAATCATAAAATTGTCTAATATCTTCATTTTTTCAACATACATAGCTATTACCCTCGAAAACTAAAACTTTTGAAATAGGAAAAGAGCCTTTAATCACATTCTTTACCATTTGCAATCATAAAATAGTCTAATATCTTCATTTTTTCACAACATAGCTATTACCCTCGAAAACTAAAACTTTTGAAATAGGAAAAGAGCCTTTAATCACATTCTTTACCATTTGCAATCATAAAATAGTCTAATATCTTCATTTTTTCAACATAGTAGCTATTACCCTCGAAAACTAAAACTTTTGAAATAGGAAAAGAGCCTTTAATCACATTCTTTACATTTGCAATCATAAAATAGTCTAATATCTTCATTTTTTCAACATACGTAGCTATTACCCTCGAAAACTAAAACTTTTGAAATAGGAAAAGAGCCTTTAATCACATTCTTTACCATTTGCAATCATAAAATAGTCTAATATCTTCATTTTTTCAACATACTTAGCTATTACCCTCGAAAACTAAAACTTTTGAAATAGGAAAAGAGCCTTTAATCACATTCTTTACCATTTGCAATCATAAAATAGTCTAATATCTTCATTTTTTCAACATACGTAGCTATTACCCTCGAAAACTAAAACTTTTGACATAGGAAAAGAGCCTTTAATCACATTCTTTACCATTTGCAATCATAAAATAGTCTAATATCTTCATTTTTTCAACATACGTAGCTATTACCCTCGAAAACTAAAACTTTTGAATAGGAAAAGAGCCTTTAATCACATTCTTTACCATTTGCAATCATAAAATAGTCTAATATCTTCATTTTTTCAACATACGTAGCTATTACCCTCGAAAACTAAAACTTTTGAAATAGGAAAAGAGCCTTTAATCACATTCTTTACCATTTGCAATCATAAAATAGTCTAATATCTTCATTTTTTCAACATACGTAGCTATTACCCTCGAAAACTAAAACTTTTGAATAGGAAAAGAGCCTTTAATCACATTCTTTACCATGTGCAATCATAAAATAGTCTAATATCTTCATTTTTTCAACATACGTAGCTATTACCCTCGAAAACTAAAACTTTTGAAATAGGAAAAGAGCCTTTAATCACATTCTTTACCATGTGCAATCATAAAATTGTCTAATATCTTCATTTTTTCAACATAGTAGCTATTACCCTCGAAAACTAAAACTTTTGAAATAGGAAAAGAGCCTTTAATCACATTCTTTACCATTTGCAATCATAAAATAGTCTAATATCTTCATTTTTTCAACATACGTAGCTATTACCTCGAAAACTAAAACTTTTGAAATAGGAAAAGAGCCTTTAATCACATTCTTTACCATGTGCAATCATAAAATAGTCTAATATCTTCATTTTTTCAACATACATAGCTATTACCCTCGAAAACTAAAACTTTTGAAATAGGAAAAGAGCCTTTAATCACATTCTTTACCATGTGCAATCATAAAATAGTCTAATATCTTCATTTTTTCAACATAAGTAGCTATTACCCTCGAAAACTAAAACTTTTGAAATAGGAAAAGAGCCTTTAATCACATTCTTTGCCATTTGCAATCATAAAATAGTCTAATATCTTCATTTTTTCAACATACGTAGCTATTACCTTCGAAAACTAAAACTTTTGACATAGGAAAAGAGCCTTTAATCACATTCTTTACCATGTGCAATCATAAAATAGTCTAATATCTTCATTTTTTCCACAGACATAGCTATTACCCTCGAAAACTAAAACTTTTGAAATAGGAAAAGAGCCTTTAATCACATTCTTTACCATTTGCAATCATAAAATAGTCTAATATCTTCATTTTTTCAACATACGTAGCTATTACCCTCGAAAACTAAAACTTTTGACATAGGAAAAGAGCCTTTAATCACATTCTTTACCATTTGCAATCATAAAATAGTCTAATATCTTCATTTTTTCAACATACGTAGCTATTACCCTCGAAAACTAAAACTTTTGACATAGGAAAAGAGCCTTTAATCACATTCTTTACCATTTGCAATCATAAAATTGTCTAATATCTTCATTTTTTCAACATACAGTAGCTATTACCCTCGAAAACTAAAACTTTTGAAATAGGAAAAGAGCCTTTAATCACATTCTTTACCATTTGCAATCATAAAATAGTCTAATATCTTCATTTTTTCAACATACGTAGCTATTACCCTCGAAAACTAAAACTTTTGAAATAGGAAAAGAGCCTTTAATCACATTCTTTACCATTTGCAATCATAAAATAGTCTAATATCTTCATTTTTTCAACATACGTAGCTATTACCCTCGAAAACTAAAACTTTTGAAATAGGAAAAGAGCCTTTAATCACATTCTTTACCATTTGCAATCATAAAATGTCTAATATCTTCATTTTTTCAACATAAGTAGCTATTACCCTCGAAAACTAAAACTTTTGAAATAGGAAAAGAGCCTTTAATCACATTCTTTACCATTTGCAATCATAAAATAGTCTAATATCTTCATTTTTTCAACATACGTAGCTATTACCCTCGAAAACTAAAACTTTTGACATAGGAAAAGAGCCTTTAATCACATTCTTTACCATTTGCAATCATAAAATAGTCTAATATCTTCATTTTTTCAACATACGTAGCTATTACCCTGAAAACTAAAACTTTTGAAATAGGAAAAGAGCCTTTAATCACATTCTTTACCATGTGCAATCATAAAATAGTCTAATATCTTCATTTTTTCAACATAGTAGCTATTACCCTCGAAAACTAAAACTTTTGAAATAGGAAAAGAGCCTTTAATCACATTCTTTACCATTTGCAATCATAAAATAGTCTAATATCTTCATTTTTTCAACATACGTAGCTATTACCCTCGAAAACTAAAACTTTTGAAATAGGAAAAGAGCCTTTAATCACATTCTTTACCATTTGCAATCATAAAATAGTCTAATATCTTCATTTTTTCAACATACGTAGCTATTACCCTCGAAAACTAAAACTTTTGAAATAGGAAAAGAGCCTTTAATCACATTCTTTACCATTTGCAATCATAAAATAGTCTAATATCTTCATTTTTTCAACATACGTAGCTATTACCCTTCGAAAACTAAAACTTTTGAAATAGGAAAAGAGCCTTTAATCACATTCTTTACCATGTGCAATCATAAAATAGTCTAATATCTTCATTTTTTCAACAGACATAGCTATTACCCTCGAAAACTAAAACTTTTGAAATAGGAAAAGAGCCTTTAATCACATTCTTTACCATTGCAATCATAAAATAGTCTAATATCTTCATTTTTTCAACATACGTAGCTATTACCCTCGAAAACTAAAACTTTTGAAATAGGAAAAGAGCCTTTAATCACATTCTTTACCATGTGCAATCATAAAATAGTCTAATATCTTCATTTTTTCAACATACGTAGCTATTACCCTCGAAAACTAAAACTTTTGAAATAGGAAAAGAGCCTTTAATCACATTCTTTACCATTTGCAATCATAAAATAGTCTAATATCTTCATTTTTTCAACATACTTAGCTATTACCCTCGAAAACTAAAACTTTTGAAATAGGAAAAGAGCCTTTAATCACATTCTTTCATTTGCAATCATAAAATAGTCTAATATCTTCATTTTTTCAACATACGTAGCTATTACCCCGAAAACTAAAACTTTTGAAATAGGAAAAGAGCCTTTAATCACATTCTTTACCATTTGCAATCATAAAATAGTCTAATATCTTCATTTTTTCAACATACGTAGCTATTACCCTCGAAAACTAAAACTTTTGAATAGGAAAAGAGCCTTTAATCACATTCTTTACCATTGCAATCATAAAATAGTCTAATATCTTCATTTTTTCAACATAGTAGCTATTACCCTCGAAAACTAAAACTTTTGAAATAGGAAAAGAGCCTTTAATCACATTCTTTACCATTGCAATCATAAAATAGTCTAATATCTTCATTTTTTCAACATACGTAGCTATTACCCTCGAAAACTAAAACTTTTGAAATAGGAAAAGAGCCTTTAATCACATTCTTTACCATGTGCAATCATAAAATAGTCTAATATCTTCATTTTTTCAACATACGTAGCTATTACCCTCGAAAACTAAAACTTTTGAAATAGGAAAAGAGCCTTTAATCACATTCTTTACCATTTGCAATCATAAAATAGTCTAATATCTTCATTTTTTCAACATACGTAGCTATTACCCTCGAAAACTAAAACTTTTGAATAGGAAAAGAGCCTTTAATCACATTCTTTACCATTTGCAATCATAAAATAGTCTAATATCTTCATTTTTTCACAACGTAGCTATTACCCTCGAAAACTAAAACTTTTGAAATAGGAAAAGAGCCTTTAATCACATTCTTTACCATTGCAATCATAAAATAGTCTAATATCTTCATTTTTTCAACATACGTAGCTATTACCCCGAAAACTAAAACTTTTGAAATAGGAAAAGAGCCTTTAATCACATTCTTTACCATTTGCAATCATAAAATTGTCTAATATCTTCATTTTTTCAACATACGTAGCTATTACCTTCGAAAACTAAAACTTTTGAAATAGGAAAAGAGCCTTTAATCACATTCTTTACCATTTGCAATCATAAAATAGTCTAATATCTTCATTTTTTCAACATACGTAGCTATTGCCCTCGAAAACTAAAACTTTTGAAATAGGAAAAGAGCCTTTAATCACATTCTTTGCAATTGTGCAATCATAAAATAGTCTAATATCTTCATTTTTTCAACATACGTAGCTATTACCCTCGAAAACTAAAACTTTTGAAATAGGAAAGAGCCTTTAATCACATTCTTTACCATGTGCAATTATAAAATTGTCTAATATCTTCATTTTTTCCACAGACATAGCTATTACCCTCGAAAACTAAAACTTTTGAAATAGGAAAAGAGCCTTTAATCACATTCTTTACCATGTGCAATCATAAAATTGTCTAATATCTTCATTTTTTCAACATAAGTAGCTATTACCCTCGAAAACTAAAACTTTTGAAATAGGAAAAGAGCCTTTAATCACATTCTTTACCATTTGCAATCATAAAATAGTCTAATATCTTCATTTTTTCAACATACGTAGCTATTACCCTCGAAAACTAAAACTTTTGAAATAGGAAAAGAGCCTTTAATCACATTCTTTACCATGTGCAATCATAAAATAGTCTAATATCTTCATTTTTTCAACATACATAGCTATTACCCTCGAAAACTAAAACTTTTGAAATAGGAAAAGAGCCTTTAATCACATTCTTTGCCATTTGCAATCATAAAATAGTCTAATATCTTCATTTTTTCAACATACGTAGCTATTACCCTCGAAAACTAAAACTTTTGAAATAGGAAAAGAGCCTTTAATCACATTCTTTGCCATTTGCAATCATAAAATAGTCTAATATCTTCATTTTTTCAACATACGTAGCTATTACCTTCGAAAACTAAAACTTTTGACATAGGAAAAGAGCCTTTAATCATATTCTTTACCATGTGCAATCATAAAATAGTCTAATATCTTCATTTTTTCCCACAGACATAGCTATTACCCTCGAAAACTAAAACTTTTGAAATAGGAAAAGAGCCTTTAATCACATTCTTTACCAGTTGCAATCATAAAATAGTCTAATATCTTCATTTTTTCAACATACGTAGCTATTACCCCCGAAAACTAAAACTTTTGACATAGGAAAAGAGCCTTTAATCACATTCTTTACCATTTGCAATCATAAAATAGTCTAATATCTTCATTTTTTCAACATACGTAGCTATTACCCTCGAAAACTAAAACTTTTGACATAGGAAAAGAGCCTTTAATCACATTC
>NW_027063776.1:20808-51632 GCF_032884065.1 Artemia franciscana
TGCTTTAGTTTTCGAGGGTAATAGCTACTTATGTTGAAAAAATGAAGATATTAGACAATTTTATGATTGCAAATGGTAAAGAATGTGATTAAAGGCTCTTTTCCTATGTCAAAAGTTTTAGTTTTCGAGGGTAATAGCTACGTATGTTGAAAAAATGAAGATATTAGACTATTTTATGATTGCAAATGGTAAAGAATGTTATTAAAGGCTCTTTTCCTATGTCAAAAGTTTTAGTTTTCGGGGGTAATAGCTACGTATGTTGAAAAAATGAAGATATTAGACTATTTTATGATTGCAACTGGTAAAGAATGTGATTAAAGGCTCTTTTCCTATTTCAAAAGTTTTAGTTTTCGAGGGTAATAGCTATGTCTGTGGGAAAAATGAAGATATTAGACTATTTTATGATTGCACATGGTAAAGAATGTGATTAAAGGCTCTCTTCCTATGTCAAAAGTTTTAGTTTTCGAAGGTAATAGCTACGTATGTTGAAAAAAATTGAGATATTAGACTATTTTATGATTGCAAATGGCAAAGAATGTGATTAAAGGCTCGTTTCCTATTTCAAAAGTTTTAGTTTTCGAGGGTAATAGCTACTTATGTTGAGAAAATGAAGATATTAGACAATTTTATAATTGCAAATGGCAAAGAATGTGATTAAAGGCTCTTTTCCTATTTCAAAAGTTTTAGTTTTCGAGGGTAATAGCTATGTCTGTGGAAAAAATGAAGATATTAGACTATTTTATGATTGCACATGGTAAAGAATGTAATTAAAGGCTCTTTTCCTATTTCAAAAGATTTAGTTTTCGAAGGTAATAGCTACGTATGTTGAAAAAATGAAGATATTAGACTATTTTATGATTGCAAATGGCAAAGAATGTGATTAAAGGCTCTTTTCCTATTTCAAAAGTTTTAGTTTTCGAGGGTAATAGCTACTTATGTTGAAAAAATGAAGATATTAGACAATTTTATGATTGCACATGGTAAAGAATGTGATTAAAGGCTCTTTTCCCATTTCAAAAGTTTTAGTTTTTGAGGGCAATAGCTATGTCTGTGGAAAAAATGAAGATATTAGACTATTTTATGATTGCACATGGTAAAGAATGTGATTAAAGGCTCTCTTCCTATGTCAAAAGTTTTAGTTTTCGAAGGTAACAGCTACGTATGTTGAAAAAATGGAGATATTAGACTATTTTATGATTGCAAATGGCAAAGAATGTGATTAAAGGCTCTTTTCCTATTTCAAAAGTTTTAGTTTTCGAGGGCAATAGCTACTTATGTTGAAAAACTGAAGATATTAGACAATTTTATGATTGCAAATGGTAAGGAATGTGATTAAAGGCTCTTTTCCTATGTCAAAAGTTTTAGTTTTCGAGGGTAATAGCTACGTATGTTGAAAAAATGAAGATATTAGACTATTTTATAATTGCAAATGGTAAAGAATGTGCTTAAAGGCTCTTTTCCTATGTCAAAAGTTTTAGTTTTCGGGGGTAATAGCTACGTATGTTGAAAAAATGAAGATATTAGACTATTTTATGATTGCAACTGGTAAAGAATGTGATTAAAGGCTCTTTTCCTATTTCAAAAGTTTTAGTTTTCGAGGGTAATAGCTATGTCTGTGGAAAAAATGAAGATATTAGACTATTTTATGATTGCACATGGTAAAGAATGTGATTGAAGGCTCTCTTCCTATGTCAAAAGTTTTAGTTTTCGAAGGTAATAGCTACGTATGTTGAAAAAATTGAGATATTAGACTATTTTATGATTGCAAATGACAAAGAATGTGATTAAAGGCTCTTTTCCTATTTCAAAAGTTTTAGTTTTCGAGGGTAATAGCTAAGTATGTTGAAAAAATGAAGATATTAGACTATTTTATGATTGCAAATGGTAAAAAATTTGATTAAAGGCTCTTTTCCTATTTCAAAAGTTTTAGTTTTCGAGGGTAAGAGCTTTGTCTTTGGAAAAAATGAAGATATTAGACAATTTTATGATTGCACATAGTAAAGAATGTTATTAAAGGCTCTTTACCTATTTCAAAAATTTTAGTTTTCGAGGATAATAGCTACGTATGTTGAAAAAATGAAGATATTAGACTATTTTATGATTGCAAATGGTAAAGAATGTGATTCAAGGCTCTTTTTCTATTTCAAAAGTTTTAGTTTTCAAGGGTAATAGCTACATATGTTTAAAAAATGAAGATATTAGACTATTTTATGATTGCAAATTGTAATGAATGTGATTAAAGGCTCTTTTCCTATGTCAAAAGTTTTAGTTTTCGAGGGTAATAGCTTGGTTTGTGAAAAAAATGAAGATATTAGACTATTTTATGATTGCACATGGTAAAGAATGTGATTAAAGGCTCTTTTCCTATTTCAAAAGTTTTAGTTTTCGAGGGTAATAGCTATGTATGTTGAAAAAATGAAGATATTAGACAATTTTATGATTGCACATGGTAAAGAATGTGATTAAAGGCTCTTTTCCTATTTCATAAGTTTTAGTTTTCGAGAGTAATAGCTTTGTCTGTGGAAAAAATGAAGATTTTAGACAATTTTATAATTGCACATGGTAAAGAATGTGATTAAAGACTTTTTTCCTATTTCAAAAGTTTTAGTTTTCGAGGGTAATAGCTACGTATGTTGAAAAAATGAAGATATTAGACTATTTTATGATTGCACATGGTAAAGAATGTGATTAAAGGCTCTTTTCCTATTTCAAAAGATTTAGTTTTCGAGGGTAATAGCTACGTATGTTGAAAAAATGAAGATATTAGACTATTTTATGATTGCAAATGGTAAAGAATGTGATTAAATACTCTTTTCCTATTTCAAAAGTTTTAGTTTTCGAGGTAATAGCTTTGTCTGTTGGAAAAATGAAGATATTAGACAATTTTATGATTGCACATGGTAAAGAATGTGATTAAAGGCTCTTTTCCTATTTCAAAAGTTTTAGTTTTCAACGGTAATAGCTACGTATGTTGAAAAAATGAAGATATTAGACTATTTTATGATTGCAAATGGTAAAGAATGTGATTAAAGGCTCTTTTCCTATGTAAAAAGTTTTAGTTTTCGAGGGTAATAGCTACGTATATTGAAAAAATGAAGATATTAGACTATTTTATGATTGCAAATGGTAAAGAATGTGATTAAAGGCTCTTTTCCTATTTCAAAAGTTTTAGTTTTCGAGGGTAATAGCTTTGTCTGTGGAAAAAATGAAGATATTAGACTATTTTATGATTGCACATGGTAAAGAATGCAATTAAAGGCTCTTTTCCTATGTCAAAAGTTTTAGTTTTCGAAGGTAATAGCTACGTATGTTGAAAAAATGAAGATATTAGACTATTTTATGATTGCGAATGGCAAAGAATGTGATTAAAGGCTCTTTTCCTATTTCAAAAGTTTTAGTTTTCGAAGGTAATAGCTACGTATGTTGAAAAAATGAAGATATTAGACTATTTTATGATTGCAAATGGCAAAGAATGTGATTAAAGGCTCTTTTCCTATTTCAAAAGTTTTAGTTTTCGAGGGTAATAGCTACTTATGTTGAAAAAATGAAGATATTAGACAATTTTATGATTGCAAATGGTAAAGAATGTGATTAAAGGCTGTTTTCCTATGTCAAAAGTTTTAGTTTTCGAGGGTAATAGCTAAGTATGTTGAAAAAATGAAGATATTAGACTATTTTATAATTGCAAATGGTAAAGAATGTGATTAAAGGCTCTTTTCCTATTTCAAAAGTTTTAGTTTTCGAGGGTAATAGCTATGTATGTTGAAAAAATGAAGATATTAGACAATTTTATGATTGCATATGGTAAAGAATGTGATTAAAGGCTCTTTTCCTATTTCATAAGTTTTAGTTTTCGAGAGTAATAGCTTTGTCTGTGGAAAAAATGAAGATATTAGACAATTTTATAATTGCACATGGTAAAGAATGTGATTAAAGACTTTTTTCCTATTTCAAAAGTTTTAGTTTTCGAGGGTAATAGCTACGTATGTTGAAAAAATGAAGATATTAGACTATTTTATGATTGCACATGGTAAAGAATGTGATTAAAGGCTCTTTTCCTATTTCAAAAGTTTTAGTTTTCGAGGGTAATAGCTACGTATGTTGAAAAAATGAAGATATTACACTATTTTATGATTGCAAATGGTAAAGAATGTGATTAAATGCTCTTTTCCTATTTCAAAACTTTTAGTTTTCGAGGTAATAGCTTTGTCTGTTGAAAAAATGAAGATATTAGACAATTTTATGATTGCACATGGTAAAGAATGTGATTAAAGGCTCTTTTCCTATTTCAAAAGTTTTAGTTTTCAAGGGTAATAGCTACGTATGTTGAAAAAATGAAGATATTAGACTATTTTATGATTGCAAATGGTAAAGAATGTGATTAAAGGCTCTTTTCCTATGTAAAAAGTTTTAGTTTTCGAGGGTAATAGCTACGTATGTTGAAAAAATGAAGATATTAGACTATTTTATGATTGCAAATGGTAAAGAATGTGATTAAAAGGCTCTTTTCCTATTTCAAAAGTTTTAGTTTTCGAGGGTAATAGCTTTGTCTGTGGAAAAAATGAAGATATTAGACAATTTTATGATTGCACATGGTAAAGAATGCTATTAAAGGCTCTTTTCCTATGTCAAAAGTTTTAGTTTTCGAAGGTAATAGCTACGTATGTTGAAAAAATGAAGATATTAGACTATTTTATGATTGCACATGGTAAAGAAGGTGATTAAAGGCTCTTTTCCTATTTCAAAAGTTTTAGTTTTCGAGGGTAATAGCTACGTATGTTGAAAAAATGAAGATAATAGACTATTTTATTATTGCAAATGGTAAAGAATGTGATTAAAGGCTCTTTTCCTATGTCAAAAGTTTTAGTTTTCGAGGATAATAGCTACGTATGTTGAAAAATGAATATATTAGACTATTTTATTATTGCAAATGGTAAAGAATGTGATTAAAGGCTCTTTTCCTATTTTAAAAGTTTCAGTTTTTCGAGGGTAATAGCTACGTATGTTGAAAAAATGAAGATATTAGACTTTTTTATGATTGCAAATGGTAAAGAATGTGATTAAAGGCTCTTTTCCTATTTCAAAAGTTTTAGTTTTCGGGGTAAGAGCTACGTATGTTGAAAAAATGAAGATATTAGACTATTTTATGATTGCAAATGATAAAGAATGTGATTAAAGGCTCTTTTCCTATTTCAAAAGTTTTAGTTTTCGAGGGTAATAGCTTAGTATGTTGAAAAAATGAAGATATTAGACTATTTTATGATTGCAAATGGTAAAAAATGTGATTAAAGCCTCTTTTCCTATTTCAAAAGTTTTAGTTTTCGAGGGTAAGAGCTTTGTCTGTGGAAAAAATGAAGATATTAGACAATTTTATGATTGCAAATGGTAAAGAATGTGATTAAAGGCTCTTTTCCTATGTCAAAAGTTTTAGTTTTCGAGGGTAATAGCTACGTATGTTGAAAAAATGAAGATATTAGACTATTTTATAATTGCAAATGGTAAAGAATGTGATTAAAGGCTCTTTTCCTATGTCAAAAGTTTTAGTTTTCGGGGGTAATAGCTACGTATGTTGAAAAAATGAAGATATTAGACTATTTTTGATTGCAACTGGTAAAGAATGTGATTAAAGGCTCTTTTCCTATTTCAAAAGTTTTAGTTTTCAAGGGTAATAGCTATGTCTGTGGAAAAAATGAAGATATTAGACTATTTTATGATTGCACATGGTAAAGAATGTGATTAAAGGCTCTCTTCCTATGTCAAAAGTTTTAGTTTTCCAAGGTAATAGCTACGTATGTTGAAAAAACTGAGATATTAGACTATTTTATGATTGCAAATGGCAAAGAATGTGATTAAAGGCTCTTTTCCTATTTCAAAAGTTTTAGTTTTCGAGGGTAATAGCTACTTATGTTGAAAAAATGAAGATATTAGACAATTTTATAATTGCAAATGGTAAAGAATGTGATTAAAGGCTCTTTTCCTATTTCAAAAGTTTTAGTTTTCGAGGGTAATAGCTATGTCTGTGAAAAATGAAGATATTAGACTATTTTATGATTGCACATGGTAAAGAATGTGATTAAAGGCTCTTTTCCTATGTCAAAAGTATTTTTTTTCGAGGGTGATAGCTACGTATGTTGAAAAAATGAAGATATTAGACTATTTTATGATTACAAATGGCGAAGTATGTGATCAAAGGCTCTTTTCCTATTTCAAAAGTTTTAGTTTTCGAGGGTAATAGCTATGTCTGTGGAAAAAATGAAGATATTAGACTATTTTATGATTGCACATGATAAAGAATGTAATTAAAGGCTCTTTTCCTATGTCAAAAGTTTTAGTTTTCAAAGGTAATAGCTACGTATGTTGAAAAAATGAAGATATTAGACTATTTTATGATTGCAAATGGCAAAGAATGTGATTAAAGGCTCTTTTCCTATTTCAAAAGTTTTAGTTTTCGAAGGTAATAGCTACGTATGTTGAAAAAATGAAGATATTAGACTATTTTATGATTGCAAATGGCAAAGAAGGTGATTAAAGGCTCTTTTCCTATTTCAAAAGTTTTAGTTTTCGAGGGTAATAGCTACTTATGTTGAAAAAATGAAGATATTAGACAATTTTATGATTGCACATGGTAAAGAATGTGATTAAAGGCCATTTTCCTATTTCAAAAGTTTTAGTTTTTGAGGGTAATAGCTATGTCTGTGGAAAAATGAAGATATTAGACTATTTTATGATTGCACATGGTAAAGAATGTGATTAAAGGCTCTCTTCCTATGTCAAAAGTTTTAGTTTTCGAAGGTAATAGCTACGTATGTTGAAAAAATGGAGATATTAGACTATTTTATGATTGCAAATGGCAAAGATTGTGATTAAAGGCTCTTTTCCTTTTTCAAAAGTTTTGGTTTTCGAGGGTAATAGCTACTTATGTTGAAAAAATGAAGATATTAGACAATTTTATGATTGCAAATGGTAAAGAATGTGATTAAAGGCTCTTTTCCTATGTCAAAAGTTTTAGTTTTCGAGGGTAATAGCTACGTATGTTGAAATAATGAAGATATTAGACTATTTTATAATTGCAAATGGTAAAGAATGTGATTAAAGGCTCTTTTCCTATGTCAACAGTTTTAGTTTTCGGGGGTAATAGCTACGTATGTTGAAAAAATGAAGATATTAGACTATTCTATGATTGCAACTGGTAAAGAATGTGATTAAAGGCTCTTTTCCTATTTCAAAAGTTTTAGTTTTCGAGGGTAATAGCTATATCTGTGGAAAAAATGAAGATATTAGACTATTTTATGATTGCACATGGTAAAGAATGTGATTAAAGGCTCTCTTCCTATGTCAAAAGTTTTAGTTTTCGAAGGTAATAGCTACGTATGTTGAAAAAATTGAGATATTAGACTATTTTATGATTGCAAATGGCAAAGAATGTGATTAAAGGCTCTTTTCCTATTTCAAAAGTTTTAGTTTTCGAGGGTAATAGCTATGTCTGTGGAAAAAATGAAGATATTAGACTATTTTATGATTGCACATGGTAAAGAATGTGATTAAAGGCTCTTTTCCTATGTCAAAAGTATTTTTTTTTTTCGAGGGTGATAGCTACGTATGTTGAAAAAATGAAGATATTAGACTATTTTATGATTGCACATGGTAAAGAATGTGATTAAAGGCTCTTTTCCTATTTCAAAAGTTTTAGTTTTCGAGGGTAATAGCTACCTATGTTGAAAAAATGAAGATATTAGACTATTTTATTATTGCACATGGTAAAGAATGTGATTAAAGGCTCTTTTTATTTTTCAAAAGTTTTAGTTTTCGAGGGTAATAGCTAAGTATGTTGAAAAAATGAAGATATTAGACAATTTTATGATTGCACATGTAAAGAATGTGATTAAAGGCTCTTTTCCTATTTCAAAAGTTTTAGTTTTTGAGGGTAATAGCTACGTATGTTGAAAAAATGAAGATATTAGACTATTTTATGATTGCACATGGTAAAGAAGGTGATTAAAGGCTCTTTTCCTATTTCAAAAGTTTTAGTTTTCGAGGGTAATAGCTAGGTATGTTGAAAAAATGAAGATAATAGACTAGTTTATTATTGCAAATGGTAAAGAATGTGATTAAAGGCTCTTTTCCTATGTCAAAAGTTTTAGTTTTCGAGGATAATAGCTACGTATGTTGAAAAAATGAAGATATTAGACTATTTTATTATTGCAAATGGTAAAGAATGTGATTAAAGGCTCTTTTCCTATTTTAAAAGTTTCAGTTTTCGAGGGTAATAGCTACGTATGTTGAAAAAATGAAGATATTAGACTATTTTATGATTGCAAATGGTAAAGAATGTGATTAAAGGCTCTTTTCCTATTTCAAAAGTTTTAGTTTTCGGGGGTAAGAGCTACGTATGTTGAAAAAATGAAGATATTAGACTATTTTATGATTGCAAATGATAAAGAATATGATTAAAGGCTCTTTTCCTATTTCAAAAGTTTTAGTTTTCGAGGGTAATAGCTAAGTATGTTGAAAAAATGAAGATATTAGACTATTTTATGATTGCAAATGGTAAAAAATGTGATTAAAGGCTCTTTTCCTATTTCAAAAGTTTTAGTTTTCGAGGGTAAGAGATTTGTCTTTGGAAAAAATGAAGATATTAGACAATTTTATGATTGCACATAGTAAAGAATGTGATTAAAGGCTCTTTACCTATTTCAAGAATTTTAGTTTTCGAGGATAATAGCTACGTATGTTGAAAAAATGAAGATATTAGACTATTTTATGATTGCAAATGGTAAAGAATGTGATTCAAGGTTCTTTTTCTATTTCAAAAGTTTTAGTTTTCAAGGGTAATAGCTACATATGTTTAAAAAATGAAGATATTAGACTATTTTATGATTGCAAATGGTAAAGAATGTGATTAAAGGCTCTTTTCCTATGTCAAAAGTTTTAGTTTTCGAGGGTAATAGCTATGTTTGTGAAAAAAAGAAGATATTAGACTATTTTATGATTGCACATGGTAAAGAATGTGATTAAAGGCTCTTTTCCTATTTCAAAAGTTTTAGTTTTCGAGGGTAATAGCTATGTATGTTGAAAAAAATGAAGATATTAGACAATTTTATGATTGCACATGGTAAAGAATGTGATTAAAGGCTCTTTTCCTATTTCATAAGTTTTAGTTTTCGAGAGTAATAGCTTTGTCTGTGGAAAAAATGAAGATATTAGACAATTTTATAATTGCACATGGTAAAGAATGTGATTAAAGACTTTTTTCCTATTTCAAAAGTTTTAGTTTTCGAGGGTAATAGCTACGTATGTTGAAAAAATGAAGATATTAGACTATTTTATGATTGCACATGGTAAAGAATGTGATTAAAGGCTCTTTTCCTATTTCAAAAGTTTTAGTTTTCGAGGGTAATAGCTACGTATGTTGAAAAAATGAAGATATTAGACTATTTTATGATTGCAAATGGTGAAGAATGTGATTAAATGCTCTTTTCCTATTGCAAAAGTTTTAGTTTTCGAGGTAATAGCTTTGTCTGTTGAAAAAATGAAGATATTAGACAATTTTATGATTGCACATGGTAAAGAATGTGATTAAAGGCTCTTTTCCTATTTCAAAAGTTTTAGTTTTCAAGGGTAATAGCTACGTATGTTGAAAAAATGAAGATATTAGACTATTTTATGATTGCAAATGGTAAAGAATGTGATTAAAGGCTCTTTTCCTATGTAAAAAGTTTTAGTTTTCGAGGGTAATAGCTACGTATATTGAAAAAATGAAGATATTAGACTATTTTATGATTGCAAATGGTAAAGAATGTGATTAAAGGCTCTTTTCCTATTTCAAAAGTTTTAGTTTTCGAGGGTAATAGCTTTGTCTGTGGAAAAAATGAAGATATTAGACTATTTTATGATTGCACATGGTAAAGAATGCAATTAAAGGCTCTTGTCCTATGTCAAAAGTTTTAGTTTTCGAAGGTAATAGCTACGTATGTTGAAAAAATGAAGATATTAGACTATTTTATGATTGCGAATGGCAAAGAATGTGATTAAAGGCTCTTTTCCTATTTCAAAAGTTTTAGTTTTCGAAGGTAATAGCTACGTATGTTGAAAAAATGAAGATATTAGACAATTTTATGATTGCAAATGGTAAAGAATGTGATTAAAGGCTCTTTTCCTATGTCAAAAGTTTTAGTTTTCGGGGGTAATAGCTACGTATGTTGAAAAAATGAAGATATTAGACTATTTTATGATTGCAACTGGTAAAGAATGTGATTAAAGGCTCTTTTACTATTTCAAAAGTTTTAGTTTTCGAGGGCAATAGCTATGTCTGTGGAAAAAATGAAGATATTAGACTATTTTATGATTGCACATGGTGAAGAATGTAATTAAAGGCTCTTTTCCTATTTCAAAAGTTTTAGTTTTCAAGGGTAATAGCTACGTATGTTGAAAAAATGAAGATATTAGACTATTTTATGATTGCAAATGATAAAGAATGTGATTAAAGGCTCTTTTCCTATGTAAAAAGTTTTAGTTTTCGAGGGTAAAAGCTACGTATGTTGAACAAATGAAGATATTAGACTATTTTATGATTGCAAATGGTAAAGAATGTGATTAAAGGCTCTTTTTCTATTTCAAAAGTTTTAGTTTTCGAGGGTAATAGCTTTGTCTGTGGAAAAAATGAAGATATTAGACTATTTTATGATTGCACATGGTAAAGAATGTAATTAAAGGCTCTTTTCCTATGTCAAAAGTTTTACTTTTCGAAGGTAATAGCTACGTATGTTGAAAAAATGAAGATATTAGACTATTTTATGATTGCAAATGGCAAAGAATGTGATTAAAGGCTCTTTTCCTATTTCAGAAGTTTTAGTTTTCGAAGGTAATAGCTACGTATGTTGAAAAAATGAAGATATTAGACTATTTTATGATTGCAAATGGCAAAGAATGTGATTAAAGGCTCTTTTCCTATTTCAAAAGTTTTAGTTTTAGAGGGTAATAGCTACTTATGTTGGAAAAATGAAGATATTAGACAATTTTATGATTGCACATGGTAAAGAATGTGATTAAAGGCTCTTTTCCTATTTCAAAAGTTTTAGTTTTTGAGGGTAATAGCTATGTATGTGGAAAAAATGAAGATATTAGACTATTTTATGATTGCACATGGTAAAGAATGTGATTAAAGGCTCTCTTCCTATATCAAAAGTTTTAGTTTTCGAAGGTAATAGCTACGTATGTTGGAAAAATGGAGATATTAGACTATTTTATGATTGCAAATGGCAAAGAATGTGATTAAAGGCTCTTTTCCTATTTCAAAAGTTTTAGTTTTCGAGGGTAATAGCTACTTATGTTAAAAAAATGAAGATATTAGACAATTTTATGATTGCAAATGGTAAAGAATGTGATTAAAGGCTCTTTTCCTATGTCAAAAGTTTTAGTTTTCGAGGGTAATAGCTACGTATGTTGAAAAAATGAAGATATTAGACTATTTTATAATTGCAAATGGTAAAGAATGTGATTAAAGGCTCTTTTCCTATGTCAAAAGTTTTAGTTTTCGGGGGTAATAGCTACGTATGTTGAAAAAATGAAGATATTAGACTATTTTATGATTGCAAATGGTAAAGAATGTGATTAAAGGCTCTTTTCCTATTTCAAAAGTTTTAGTTTTCGAGGGTAAGAGCTTTGTCTGTGGAAAAAATGAAGATATTAGACAATTTTATGATTGCACATGGTAAAGAATGTGATTAAAGGCTCTTTTCCTATTTCAAAAGTTTTAGTTTTCGAGGGTAATAGCTACGTATGTTGAAAAAATGAAGATATTAGACTATTTTATGATTGCACATGGTAAAGAATGTGATTAAAGGCTCTTTTCCTATGTCAAAAGTTTTAGTTTTCGAGGGTAATAGCTACGTATGTTGAAAAAATGAAGATATTAGACTGTTTTATGATTGCAAATGGTAAAGAATGCGATTATAGGCTCTTTTCCTATTTCAAAAGTTTTAGTTTTCGAGGGTAATAGCTTTGTCTGTTGAAAAAATGAAGATATTCGACTATTTTACGATTGCACATGGTAAAGAATGTGATTAAAGGCTCTTTTTCTATTTCAAAATTTTTAGTTTTCGGGGGTAATAGCTATGTCTGTGGAAAAAATGAAGATATTAGATTATTTTATGATTGCACAGGGTAAAGAATGTGATTAAAGGCTCTTTTCCTATTTCAAAAGTTTTAGTTTTCCAGGGTAATAGCTACGTATGTTGAAAAAATGAAGATATTAGACTATTTTATGATTGCAAATGGTAAAGAATGTGATTAAAGGCTCCTTTCCTATGTCAAAAGTTTTAGTTTTCGAGGGTAATAGCTACGTATGTTGAAATAATGAAGATATTAGACAAATTTATGATTGCACATGGTAAAGAATGTGATTAAAGGCTCTTTTCCTATTTCAAAAGTTTTAGTTTTCGAGGTTAATAGCTACTTATGTTGAAAAAAATGAAGATAAAAAAATGATTAGACAAATTTATGATTGCACATGGTAAAGAATGTGATTAAAGGCTCTTTTCCTATTTAAAAGGTTTAGTTTTCGAGGGTAATAGCTACTTATGTTGAAAAAATGAAGATATTAGACTATTTTATGATTGCAAATGGTAACAAATGTGATTAAAGGCTCTTTTCCTATGTCAAAAGTTTTAGTTTTCGAGGGTAATAGCTATGTCTGTGGAAAAATGTAGATATTAGACTATTTTATGATTGCGCATGGTGAAGAATGTGATTAAACGCTCTTTTTCTATTTCAAAAGTTTTAGTTTTCGAGGGTAATAGCTTTGTCTGTGGAAAAAATGAAGATATTAGACAATTTTATGATTGCACATGGTAAAGAATGTCATTAAAGGCTCTTTTCCTATTTCAAAATTGTTAGTTTTCGAGGGTGATAGCTACGTATGTTGAAAAAAAGAAGATATTAGACTATTTTATGATTGCAAATGGTAAAGAATGTGATTAAAGGCTCTTTTCCTATGTCGAAAGTTTTAGTTTTCGAGGGTAATAGCTACATATGTTGAAAAAATGAAGATATTAGACTATTTTATGATTGCAAATGGTAAAGAATGTGATTAAAGGCTCTTTTCCTATTTCAAAAGTTTTAGTTTTCGAGGGTAATAGCTACGTATGTTGAAAAAATGAAGATATTAGACTATTTTATGATTGCAAATGGTAAAGAATGTGATTAAAGGCTCTTTTCCTATTTCAAAAGTTTTAGTTTTCGAGGGTAAGAGCTTTGTCTGTGGAAAAAATGAAGATATTAGACAATTTTATGATTGCACATGGCATAGAATGTGATTAAAGGCTCTTTTCCTATTTCAAAAGTTTTAGTTTTCGAGGGTAATAGCTACGTATGTTGAAAAAATGAAGATATTAGACTATTTTATGATTGCACATGGTAAAGAATGTGATTAAAGGCTCTTTTCCTATTTCAAAAGTTTTAGTTTTCGAGGGTAATAGCTACGTATGTTGAAAAAAATGAAGATATTAGACTAATTTATGATTGCAAATGGTAAAGAATGTGATTAAAGGCTCTTTTCCTATTTCAAAAGTTTTAGTTTTCGAGGGTAATAGCTACGTATGTTGAAAAAATGAAGATATTAGACTATTTTATGATTGCAAATGGTAAAGAATGTGATTAAAGGCTCTTTTCCTATTTCAAAAGTTTTAGTTTTCGCGGGTAAGAGCTTTGTCTGTGGAAAAAATGAAGATATTAGACAATTTTATGATTGCACATGGTAAAGAATGTGATTAAAGGCTCTTTTCCTATGTCAAAAGTTTTAGTTTTCGAGGGTAATAGCTACGTATGTTGAAAAAATGAAGATATTCGACAAATTTATGATTTCACATGGTAAAGAATGTGATTAAAGGCTCTTTTCCTATTTCAAAAGTTTTAGTTTTCGAGGGTAATAGCTACGTATGTTGAAAAAATGAAGATATTAGACTACTTTATGATTGCACATGGTAAAGAATGTGATTAAAGGCTCTTTTCCTATTTCAAAAGTTTTAGTTTTCGAGGGTAATAGCTACGTATGTTGAAAAAATTGAAGATATTAGACTAATTTATGATTGCAAATGGTAAAGAATGTGATTAAAGGCTCTTTTCCTATTTCAAAAGTTTTAGTTTTCGAGGGTAATAGCTACGTATGTTGAAAAAATGAAGATATTAGACTATTTTATGATTGCAAATGGTAAAGAATGTGATTAAAGGCTCTTTAACTATTTCAAAAGTTTTAGTTTTCGAGGGTAAGAGCTTTGTCTGTGGAAAAAATGAAGATATTAGACAATTTTATGATTGCACATGGTAAAGAATGTGATTAAATGCTCTTTTCCTATGTCAAAAGTTTTAGTTTTCGAGGTTAATAGCTACGTATGTTGAAAAAATGAAGATATTCGACAAATTTAGGATTGCACATGGTAAAGAATGTGATTAAAGGCTCTTTTCCTATTTCAAAAGTTTTAGTTTTCGAGGGTAATAGCTACGTATGTTTAAAAAATGAAGATATTAGACTATTTTATGATTGCAAATGGTAAAGAATGTGATTAAAGGCTCTTTTCCTATTTCAAAAGTTTTAGTTTTCGAGGGTAATAGCTACGTATGTTGGAAAAAATGAAGATATTAGACTATTTTATGATTGCACATGGTAAAGAATGGGATTAAAGGCTCTTTTCCTATTTCAAAAGTTTTAGTTTTCGAGGGTAATAGCTACGTATGTTGAAAAAATGAAGATATTAGACTATTTTATGATTGCACATGGTAAAGAATGTGATTAAAGGCTCTTTTCCTATTTCAAAAGTTTTAGTTTTCGAGGGTAACAGCTACGTATGTTGAAAAAATGAAGATATTAGACTATTTTATGATTGCATATGGTAAAGAATGTGATTAAAGGAACTTTTCCTATTTCAAAATTTTTAGTTTTCGAGGGTAATAGCTACGTATGTTGAAAAAATGAAGATATTAGACTATTTTATGATTGCAAATGGTAAAGAATGTGATTAAAGGCTCTTTTCCTATGTCAAAAGTTTTAGTTTTCGAGGGTAATAGCTACGTACGTTGAAAAAAATGAAGATATTAGACTATTTTATGATTGCACATGGTAAAGAATGTGATTAAAGGATCTTTTCCTATTTCAAAAGTTTTAGTTTTCGAGGGTAATAGCTACGTATGTTGAAAAAATGAAGATATTAGACTATTTTATGATTGCAAATGGTAAAAAATGTGATTAAAGGCTCTTTTCCTATGTCAAAAGTTTTAGTTTTCGAGGGTAATAGCTATGTCTGTGGAAAAATGAAGATATTAGACTATTTTATGATTGCACATGGTAAAGAATGTGATTAAAGGCTTTTTTCCCATGTCAAAAGTTTTAGTTTTCGAGGGTAATGGCTTTGTCTGTGGAAAAAATGAAAATATTAGACAATTTTATGATTGCACATGGTAAAGAATGTGATTAACGGCTCTTTTCCTATTTCAAAAGTTTTAGTTTTCGAGGGTAATAGCTACGTATGTTGAAAAAATGAAGATACTAGACTATTTTATGATTGCAAATGGTAAAGAATGTGATTAAAGGCTCTTTTCCTATTTCAAAAGTTTTAGTTTTCGAAGGCAAGAGCTTTGTCTGTGGAAAAAATGAAGATATTAGACAATTTTATGATTGCACATGGTAAAGAATGTGATTAAAGGCTCTTTTCCCATTTCAAAAGTTTTAGTTTTCGAGGGTAATAGCTACGTATGTTGAAAAAATGAAGATATTAGACTATTTTATGATTGCACATGGTAAAGAATGTGATTAAATGCTCTTTTCCTATGTCAAAAGTTTTAGTTTTCGAGGGTAATAGCTACGTATGTTGAAAAATGAAGATATTAGACAATTTTATGATTGCACATGGTAAAGAATGTGATTAAAGACTCTTTTCTTATTTCAAAAGTTTTAGTTTTCGAGGTTAATAGCTAAGTATGTTGTAAAAATGAAGATACTAGACTATTTTATGATTGCAAATGGTAGAGAATGTGATTAAAGGCTCTTTTCCTATTTCAAAAGTTTTAGTTTTCGAGGGCAAGAGCTTTGTCTGTGGAAAAAATGAAGATATTAGACAATTTTATGATTGCACATGGTAAAGAATGTGATTAAAGGCTCTTTTCCTATGTCAAAAGTTTTAGTTTTCGAGGGTAATAGCTACGTATGTTGAAAAAATGAAGATATTCGACAAATTTATGATTTCACATGGTAAAGAATGTGATTAAAGGCTCTTTTCCTATTTCAAAAGTTTTAGTTTTCGAGGGTAATAGCTACGTATGTTGAAAAAATGAAGATATTAGACTATTTTATGATTGCACATGGTAAAGAATGTGATTAAAGGCTCTTTTCCTATTTCAAAAGTTTTAGTTTTCGAGGGTAATAGCTACGTATGTTGAAAAAATTGAAGATATTAGACTAATTTATGATTGCAAATGGTAAAGAATGTGATTAAAGGCTCTTTTCCTATTTCAAAAGTTTTAGTTTTCGAGGGTAATAGCTACGTATGTTGAAAAAATGAAGATATTAGACTATTTTATGATTGCAAATGGTAAAGAATGTGATTAAAGGCTCTTTAACTATTTCAAAAGTTTTAGTTTTCGAGGGTAAGAGCTTTGTCTGTGGAAAAAATGAAGATATTAGACAATTTTATGATTGCACATGGTAAAGAATGTGATTAAATGCTCTTTTCCTATGTCAAAAGTTTTAGTTTTCGAGGGTAATAGCTACGTATGTTGAAAAAATGAAGATATTCGACAAATTTAGGATTGCACATGGTAAAGAATGTGATTAAAGGCTCTTTTCCTATTTCAAAAGTTTTAGTTTTCGAGGGTAATAGCTACGTATGTTGGAAAAAATGAAGATATTAGACTATTTTATGATTGCACATGGTAAAGAATGGGATTAAAGGCTCTTTTCCTATTTCAAAAGTTTTAGTTTTCGAGGGTAATAGCTACGTATGTTGAAAAAATGAAGATATTAGACTATTTTATGATTGCACATGGTAAAGAATGTGATTAAAGGCTCTTTTCCTATTTCAAAAGTTTTAGTTTTCGAGGGTAACAGCTACGTATGTTGAAAAATGAAGATATTAGACTATTTTATGATTGCATATGGTAAAGAATGTGATTAAAGGCACTTTTCCTATTTCAAAATTTTTAGTTTTCGAGGGTAATAGCTACGTATGTTGAAAAAATGAAGATATTAGACTATTTTATGATTGCAAATGGTAAAGAATGTGATTAAAGGCTCTTTTCCTATGTCAAAAGTTTTAGTTTTCGAGGGTAATAGCTACGTACGTTGAAAAAAATGAAGATATTAGACTATTTTATGATTGCAAATGGTAAAGAATGTGATTAAAGGATCTTTTCCTATTTCAAAAGTTTTAGTTTTCGAGGGTAATAGCTACGTATGTTGAAAAAATGAAGATATTAGACTATTTTATGATTGCAAATGGTAAAAAATGTGATTAAAGGCTCTTTTCCTATGTCAAAAGTTTTAGTTTTCGAGGATAATAGCTATGTCTGTGGAAAAATGAAGATATTAGACTATTTTATGATTGCACATGGTAAAGAATGTGATTAAAGGCTTTTTTCCTATGTCAAAAGTTTTAGTTTTCGAGGGTAATGGCTTTTTCTGTGGAAAAAATGAAGATATTAGACAATTTTATGATTGCACATGGTAAAGAATGTGATTAACGGCTCTTTTCCTATTTCAAAAGTTTTAGTTTTCGAGGGTAATAGCTACGTATGTTGAAAAAATGAAGATACTAGACTATTTTATGATTGCAAATGGTAAAGAATGTGATTAAAGGCTCTTTTCCTATTTCAAAAGTTTTAGTTTTCGAAGGCAAGAGCTTTGTCTGTGGAAAAAATGAAGATATTAGACAATTTTATGATTGCACATGGTAAAGAATGTGATTAAAGGCTCTTTTCCCATTTCAAAAGTTTTAGTTTTCGAGGGTAATAGCTACGTATGTTGAAAAAATGAAGATATTAGACTATTTTATGATTGCACATGGTAAAGAATGTGATTAAATGCTCTTTTCCTATGTCAAAAGTTTTAGTTTTCGAGGGTAATAGCTACGTATGTTGAAAAATGAAGATATTAGACAATTTTATGATTGCACATGGTAAAGAATGTGATTAAAGGCTCTTTTCTTATTTCAAAAGTTTTAGTTTTCGAGGTTAATAGCTATGTATGTTGAAAAAATGAAGATATTAGACTATTTTATGATTGCAAATGGTAAAAATGAAGATATTAGACAATTTTATGATTGCACATGGTAAAGAATGTGATTAAAGGCTCTTTTCTTATTTCAAAAGTTTTAGTTTTCGAGGTTAATAGCTATGTATGTTGAAAAAATGAAGATATTAGACTATTTTATGATTGCAAATGGTAAAGAATGTGATTAAAGGCTCTTTTCCTATTTCAAAAGTTTTAGTTTTCGAGGGTAATAGCTACGTATGTTGAAAAAACGAAGATACTAGACTATTTTATGATTGCAAATGGTAAAGAATGTGATTAAAGGCTCTTTTCCTATTTCAAAAGTTTAGTTTTCGAAGGCAAGAGCTTTGTCTGTGGAAAAAATGAAGATATTAGACAATTTCATGATTGCACATGGTAAAGAATGTGATTAAAGGCTCTTTTCCCATTTCAAAAGTTTTAGTTTTCGAGGGTAATAGCTACGTATGTTGAAAAAATGAAGATATTACACTATTTTATGATTGCACATGGTAAAGAATGTGATTAGATGCTCTTTTCCTATGTCAAAAGTTTTAGTTTTCGAGGGTAATAGCTACGTATGTTGAAAAATGAAGATATAAGACAATTTTATGATTGCACATGGTAAAGAATGTGATTAAAGGCTCTTTTCTTATTTCAAAAGTTTTAGTTTTCGAGGTTAATAGCTACGTATGTTGTAAAAATGAAGATACTAGACTATTTTATGATTGCAAATGGTAGAGAATGTGATTAAAGGCTCTTTTCCTATTTCAAAAGTTTTAGTTTTCGAGGGCAAGAGCTTTGTCTGTGGAAAAAATGAAGATATTCAATGATAAAAAATGAAAAATGAAGACAATTTTATGATAGCACATGGTAAAGAATGTGATTAAAGGCTCTTTTCCCATTTCAAAAGTTTTAGTTTTCGAGGGTAATAGCTACGTATGTTGAAAAAATGAAGATATTAGACTATTTTGTGATTGCACATGGTAAAGAATGTGATTAAATGCTCTTTTCCTATGTCAAAAGTTTTAGTTTTCGAGGGTAATAGCTACGTATGTTGAAAAAATGAAGATATTAGACTATTTTATGATTGCAAATGGTAAAGAATGCGATTATAGGCTCTTTTCCTATTTCAAAAGTTTTAGTTTTCGAGGGTAATAGCTTTGTTCGTTGAAAAAATGAAGATATTAGACTATTTTATGATTGCACATGGTAAAGAATGTGATTAAAGGCTCTTTTCCTACGTCAAAAGTTTTAGTTTTCGAGGGTAATAGCTACGTATGTTGAAAAAATGAAGATATTAGACAAATTTATGATTGCACATGGTAAAGAATGTGATTAAAGGCTCTTTTCCTATTTCAAAAGTTTTAGTTTTCGAGGGTAATAGCTACGTATGTTGAAAAAATGAAGATATTAGACTATTTTATGATTGCACATGGTAAAGAATGTGATTAAAGGCTCTTTTCCTATTTCAAAAGTTTTAGTTTTCGAGGGTAATAGCTACGTATGTTGAAAAAATGAAGATATTAGACTATTTTATGATTGCACATGGTAAAGAATGTGATTAAAGGCTCTTTTCCTATTTCAAAAGTTTTAGTTTTCGAGGGTAATAGCTACGTATGTTGAAAAAAATGAAGATATTAGACTATTTTGTGATTGCATATGGTAAAGAATGTGATTAAAGGCACTTTTCCTGTTTCAAAAGTTTTAGTTTTCGAGGGTAATAGCTACGTATGTTGAAAAAATGAAGATATTAGACTATTTTATGATTGCAAATGGTAAAGAATGTGATTAAAGGCTCTTTTCCTATGTCAAAAGTTTTAGTTTTCGAGGGTAATAGCTACGTATGTTGAAAAAAATGAAGATATTAGACTAATTTATGATTGCACATGGTAAAGAATGTGATTAAAGGCTCTTTTCCTATTTCAAAAGTTTTAGTTTTCGAGGGTAATAGCTACGTATGTTGAAAAAATGAAGATATTAGACTATTTTATGATTGCAAATGGTAAAAAATGTGATTAAAGGCTCTTTTCCTATGTCAAAAGTTTTAGTTTTCGAGGGTAATAGCTATGTCTGTGGAAAAATGAAGATATTAGACTATTTTATGATTGCACATGGTAAAGAATGTGATTAAAGGCTCTTTTCCTATTTCAAAAGTTTTAGTTTTCGAGGGTAATAGCTACGTATGTTGAAAAAATGAAGATATTAGACTATTTTATGATTGCAAATGGTAAAGAATGTGATTAAAGGCTCTTTTCCTATGTCGAAAGTTTTAGTTTTCGAGGGTAATAGCTACATATGTTGAAAAAATGAAGATATTAGCCTATTTTATCATTGCAAATGGTAAAGAATGTGATTAAAGGCTCTTTTCATATGTCAAAAGTTTTAGTTTTCGAGGGTAATAGCTACGTATGTTGAAAAGATGAAGATATTAGACTATTTTGTGATTGCAAATGGTGAAGAATGTGATTAAAGGCTCTTTTCCTATGTCAAAAGTTTTAGTTTTCGAGGGTAATAGCTACGTATGTTGAAAAAATGAAGATATTGGACTATTTTATGATTGCAAATGGTAAAGAATGTGATTAAAGGCTTTTTTCCTATTTCAAAAGTTTTAGTTTTCGAGGGTAATAGTTTTGTCTGTTGAAAAAATGAAGATGTTAGACTATTTTATGATTGCACATGGTAAAGAATGTGATTAAAGGCTCTTTTCTTATTTCAAAAGTTTAGTTTTCGAGGGTAATAGCTACGTATGTTAAAAAATTAAAGATATTAGACTATTTTATGATTGCAAATGGTAAAGAATGTGATTAAAGGCTCTTTTCCTATTTCAAAAGTTTTAGTTTCGAGGGTAATAGCTACGTATGTTGAAAAAATGAAGATATTAGACTATTTTATGATTGCAAATGGTAAAGAATGTGATTAAAGGCTCATTTCCTATTTCAAAAGTTTTAGTTTTCGAGGGTAAGAGCTTTGTCTGTTGAAAAAATGAAGATATTAGACAATTTTATGATTGCACATGGTAAAGAATGTGATTAAAGGCTCTTTTCCTATTTCAAAAGTTTTAGTTTTCGAGGGTAATAGCTACGTATGTTGAAAAAATGAAGATATTAGACTATTTTATGATTGCAAATGGTAAAGAATGTGATTAAAGGCTCTTTTCCTATTTCAAAAGTTTTAGTTTACGACGGTAATAGCTACGTATGTTGAAAAAATGAAGATATTAGACAATTTTATGATTGCACATGGTAAAGAATGTGATTAAAGGCTCTTTTCTTATTTCAAAAGTTTTAGTTTTCGAGGGTAATAGCTACGTATGTTGAAAAAATGAAGATATTAGACTATTTTATGATTGCAAATGGTAAAAAATGTGATTAAAGGCTCTTTTCCTATATCAAAAGTTTTAGTTTTCGAGGGTAATAGCTACGTATGTTGAAAAAATGAAGATATTAGACTATTTTATGATTGCACATGGTAAAGAATGTGATTAAAGGCTCTTTTCCTATGTCAAAAGTTTTAGTTTTCGAGGGTAATAGCTACGTATGTTGAAAAAATGAAGATATTAGATTATTTTATGATTGCAAATGATAAAAAATGTGATTAAAGGCTCTTTTCCTATATCAAAAGTTTTAGTTTTCGAGGGTAATAGCTATGTCTGTTGTAAAAATGAAGATATTAGACTATTTTATGATTGCACATGGTAAAGAATGTTATTAAAGGCTCTTCCTTTTTCAAAAGTTTTAGTTTTCAAGGGTAATAGCTACGTATGTTAAAAAAATAAAGATATTAGTCTATTTTATGATTGCAAATGGTAAAGAATGTGATTAAAGGCTCTTTTCCTATTTCAAAAGTTTTAGTTTTCGAGGGTAATAGCTACGTATGTTGAAAAAATGAAGATATTAGACAATTTTATGATTGCACATGGTAAAGAATTTGATTAAAGGCTCTTTTCCTATGTCAAAAGTTTTAGTTTTCGAAGCTAAGAGCTTTGTCTGTGGAAAAAATGAAGATATTAGACAATTTTATGATTGCACATGGTAAAGAATGTGATTAAGGGCTCTTTTCCTATTTCAAAAGTTTTAGTTTTCGAGGGTAATAGCTACGTATGTTGAAAAAATGAAGATACTAGACTATTTTATGATTGCAAATGGTAAAGAATGTGATTAAAGGCTCTTTTCCTATTTCAAAAGTTTTAGTTTTCGAAGGCAAGAGCTTTGTCTGTGGAAAAAATGAAGATATTAGACAATTTTATGATTGCACATGGTAAAGAATGTGATTAAAGGCTCTTTTCCCATTTCAAAAGTTTTAGTTTTCGAGGGTAATAGCTACGTATGTTGAAAAAATGAAGATATTAGACTATTTTATGATTGCACATGGTAAAGAATGTGATTAAATGCTCTTTTCCTATGTCAAAAGTTTTAGTTTTCGAGGGTAATAGCTACGTATGTTGAAAAATGAAGATATTAGACAATTTTATGATTGCACATGGTAAAGAATGTGATTAAAGGCTCTTTTCTTATTTCAAAAGTTTTAGTTTTCGAGGTTAATAGCTATGTATGTTGAAAAAATGAAGATATTAGACTA
Source organism: Artemia franciscana (assembly GCF_032884065.1). Taxonomy (NCBI): domain Eukaryota; kingdom Metazoa; phylum Arthropoda; class Branchiopoda; order Anostraca; family Artemiidae; genus Artemia; species Artemia franciscana. The sequence continues at coordinate 43,643 of NW_027063776.1, forward strand.
TTTTATGATTGCAAATGGTAAAAATGAAGATATTAGACAATTTTATGATTGCACATGGTAAAGAATGTGATTAAAGGCTCTTTTCTTATTTCAAAAGTTTTAGTTTTCGAGGTTAATAGCTATGTATGTTGAAAAAATGAAGATATTAGACTATTTTATGATTGCAAATGGTAAAGAATGTGATTAAAGGCTCTTTTCCTATTTCAAAAGTTTTAGTTTTCGAGGGTAATAGCTACGTATGTTGAAAAAATGAAGATACTAGACTATTTTATGATTGCAAATGGTAAAGAATGTGATTAAAGGCTCTTTTCCTATTTCAAAAGTTTTAGTTTTCGAAGGCAAGAGCTTTGTCTGTGGAAAAAATGAAGATATTAGACAATTTCATGATTGCACATGGTAAAGAATGTGATTAAAGGCTCTTTTCCCATTTCAAAAGTTTTAGTTTTCGAGGGTAATAGCTACGTATGTTGAAAAAATGAAGATATTAGACTATTTTATGATTGCACATGGTAAAGAATGTGATTAAATGCTCTTTTCCTATGTCAAAAGTTTTAGTTTTCGAGGGTAATAGCTACGTATGTTGAAAAATGAAGATATAAGACAATTTTATGATTGCACATGGTAAAGAATGTGATTAAAGGCTCTTTTCTTATTTCAAAAGTTTTAGTTTTCGAGGTTAATAGCTACGTATGTTGTAAAAATGAAGATACTAGACTATTTTATGATTGCAAATGGTAGAGAATGTGATTAAAGGCTCTTTTCCTATTTCAAAAGTTTTAGTTTTCGAGGGCAAGAGCTTTGTCTGTGGAAAAAATGAAGATATTCAATGATAAAAAATGAAAAATGAAGACAATTTTATGATAGCACATGGTAAAGAATGTGATTAAAGGCTCTTTTCCCATTTCAAAAGTTTTAGTTTTCGAGGGTAATAGCTACGTATGTTGAAAAAATGAAGATATTAGACTATTTTGTGATTGCACATGGTAAAGAATGTGATTAAATGCTCTTTTCCTATGTCAAAAGTTTTAGTTTTCGAGGGTAATAGCTACGTATGTTGAAAAAATGAAGATATTAGACTATTTTATGATTGCAAATGGTAAAGAATGCGATTATAGGCTCTTTTCCTATTTCAAAAGTTTTAGTTTTCGAGGGTAATAGCTTTGTTCGTTGAAAAAATGAAGATATTAGACTATTTTATGATTGCACATGGTAAAGAATGTGATTAAAGGCTCTTTTCCTATGTCAAAAGTTTTAGTTTTCGAGGGTAATAGCTACGTATGTTGAAAAAATGAAGATATTAGACAAATTTATGATTGCACATGGTAAAGAATGTGATTAAAGGCTCTTTTCCTATTTCAAAAGTTTTAGTTTTCGAGGGTAATAGCTACGTATGTTGAAAAAATGAAGATATTAGACTATTTTATGATTGCACATGGTAAAGAATGTGATTAAAGGCTCTTTTCCTATTTCAAAAGTTTTAGTTTTCGAGGGTAATAGCTACGTATGTTGAAAAAATGAAGATATTAGACTATTTTATGATTGCACATGGTAAAGAATGTGATTAAAGGCTCTTTTCCTATTTCAAAAGTTTTAGTTTTCGAGGGTAATAGCTACGTATGTTGAAAAAAATGAAGATATTAGACTATTTTGTGATTGCATATGGTAAAGAATGTGATTAAAGGCACTTTTCCTGTTTCAAAAGTTTTAGTTTTCGAGGGTAATAGCTACGTATGTTGAAAAAATGAAGATATTAGACTATTTTATGATTGCAAATGGTAAAGAATGTGATTAAAGGCTCTTTTCCTATGTCAAAAGTTTTAGTTTTCGAGGGTAATAGCTACGTATGTTGAAAAAATGAAGATATTAGACTAATTTATGATTGCACATGGTAAAGAATGTGATTAAAGGCTCTTTTCCTATTTCAAAAGTTTTAGTTTTCGAGGGTAATAGCTACGTATGTTGAAAAAATGAAGATATTAGACTATTTTATGATTGCAAATGGTAAAAAATGTGATTAAAGGCTCTTTTCCTATGTCAAAAGTTTTAGTTTTCGAGGGTAATAGCTATGTCTGTGGAAAAATGAAGATATTAGACTATTTTATGATTGCACATGGTAAAGAATGTGATTAAAGGCTCTTTTCCTATTTCAAAAGTTTTAGTTTTCGAGGGTAATAGCTACGTATGTTGAAAAAATGAAGATATTAGACTATTTTATGATTGCAAATGGTAAAGAATGTGATTAAAGGCTCTTTTCCTATGTCGAAAGTTTTAGTTTTCGAGGGTAATAGCTACATATGTTGAAAAAATGAAGATATTAGCCTATTTTATCATTGCAAATGGTAAAGAATGTGATTAAAGGCTCTTTTCATATGTCAAAAGTTTTAGTTTTCTAGGGTAATAGCTACGTATGTTGAAAAAATGAAGATATTGGACTATTTTATGATTGCAAATGGTAAAGAATGTGATTAAAGGCTCTTTTCCTATTTCAAAAGTTTTAGTTTTCGAGGGTAATAGTTATGTCTGTTGAAAAAATGAAGATATTAGACTATTTTATGATTGCACATGGTAAAGAATGTGATTAAAGGCTCTTTTCTTATTTCAAAAGTTTTAGTTTTCGAGGGTAATAGCTACGTATGTTAAAAAATTAAAGATATTAGACTATTTTATGATTGCAAATGGTAAAGAATGTGATTAAATGCTCTTTTCCTATTTCAAAAGTTTTAGTTTTCGAGGGTAATAGCTACGTATGTTGAAAAAATGAAGATATTAGACTATTTTATGATTGCAAATGGTAAAGAATGTGATTAAAGGCTCATTTCCTATTTCAAAAGTTTTAGTTTTCGAGGGTAAGAGCTTTGTCTGTTGAAAAAATGAAGATATTAGACAATTTTATGATTGCACATGGTAAAGAATGTGATTAAAGGCTCTTTTCCTATTTCAAAAGTTTTAGTTTTCGAGGGTAATAGCTACGTATGTTGAAAAAATGAAGATATTAGACTATTTTATGATTGCAAATGGTAAAGAATGTGATTAAAGGCTCTTTTCCTATTTCAAAAGTTTTAGTTTACGACGGTAATAGCTACGTATGTTGAAAAAATGAAGATATTAGACAATTTTATGATTGCACATGGTAAAGAATGTGATTAAAGGCTCTTTTCTTATTTCAAAAGTTTTAGTTTTCGAGGGTAATAGCTACGTATGTTGAAAAAATGAAGATATTAGACTATTTTATGATTGCAAATGGTAAAAAACGTGATTAAAGGCTCTTTTCCTATATCAAAAGTTTTAGTTTTCGAGGGTAATAGCTACGTATGATGAAAAAATGAAGATATTAGACTATTTTATGATTGCACATGGTAAAGAATGTGATTAAAGGCTCTTTTCCTATGTCAAAAGTTTTAGTTTTCGAGGGTAATAGCTACGTATGTTGAAAAAATGAAGATATTAGATTATTTTATGATTGCAAATGATAAAAAATGTGATTAAAGGCTCTTTTCCTATATCAAAAGTTTTAGTTTTCGAGGGTAATAGCTATGTCTGTTGTAAAAATGAAGATATTAGACTATTTTATGATTGCACATGGTAAAGAATGTTATTAAAGGCTCTTCCTTTTTCAAAAGTTTTAGTTTTCGAGGGTAATAGCTACGTATGTTAAAAAAATAAAGATATTAGTCTATTTTATGATTGCAAATGGTAAAGAATGTGATTAAAGGCTCTTTTCCTATTTCAAAAGTTTTAGTTTTCGAGGGTAATAGCTACGTATGTTGAAAAAATGAAGATATTAGACTATTTTATGATTGCAAATGGTAAAGAATGTGATTAAAGGCTCATTTCCTATTTCAAAAGTTTTAGTTTTCGAGGCTAAGAGCTTTGTCTGTGGAAAAAATGAAGATATTAGACAATTTTATGATTGCACATGGTAAAGAATGTGATTAAAGGCTCTTGTCCTATTTCAAAAGTTTAAGTTTTCGAGGTTAATAGCTACGTATGTTGAAAAAATGAAGATATTAGACTATTTTATGATTGCACATGGTAAAGAATGTGATTAAAGGCTCTTTTCCTATGTCAAAAGTTTTAGTTTTCGAGGGTAATAGTTACGTATGTTGAAAAAATGAAGATATTAGACTATTTTATGATTGCAAATGGTAAAAAATGTGATTAAAGGCTCTTTTCCTATATCAAAAGTTTTAGTTTTCGAGGGTATTAGCTATGTCTGTTGTAAAAATGAAGATATTAGACTATTTTATGATTGCACATGGTAAAGAATGTGATTAAAGGCTCTTTTCCTATTTCAAAAGTTTTAGTTTTCGAGGGGTAATAGATACGTATGTTAAAAAAATAAAGATATTAGTCTATTTTATGATTGCAAATGGTAAAGAATGTGATTAAAGGCTCTTTTCCTATTTCAAAAGTTTTAGTTTTCGAGGGTAATAGCTACGTATGTTGAAAAAATGAAGATATTAGACTATTTTATGATTGCAAATGGTAAAGAATGTGATTAAAGGCTCATTTCCTATTTCAAAAGTTTTAGTTTTCGAGGGTAAGAGCTTTGTCTGTGGAACAAATGAAGATATTAGACAATTTTATGATTGCACATGGTAAAGAATGTGATTAAAGGCTCTTTTCCTATTTTAAAAGTTTTAGTTTTCGAGGGTAATAGCTACGTATGTTGAAAAAATGAAGATATTAGACTGTTTTATGATTGCAAATGGTAAAGAATGTGATTAAAGGCTCTTTTCCTATTTCAAAAGTTTTAGTTTTCAAGGGTAATAGCTACGTATGTTGAAAAAATGAAGATATTAGACAATTTTATGATTGCACATGGTAAAGAATGTGATTAAAGGCTCTTTTCGTATTTCAAAAGTTTTAGTTTTCGAGGGTAATAGCTACGTATGTTGAAAAAATGAAGATATTAGACAATTTTATGATTGCAAATGGTAAAGAATGTGATTAAAGGCTCTTTTCCTATTTCAAAAGTTTTAGTTTTCGAGGGTAATAGCTACGTATGTTGAAAAAATGAAGATACTAGACTATTTTATGATTGGAAATGGTAAAGAATGTGATTAAAGGCTCTTTTCCTATTTCAAAAGTTTTAGTTTTCGAGGGCAACAGCTTTGTCTGTGGAAAAAAAGGAAGATATTAGACAATTTTATGATTGCACATGGTAAAGAATGTGATTAAAGGCTCTTGTCCTATTTCAAGAGTTTTAGTTTTCGAGGGTAATAGCTACGTATGTTGAAAAAATGAAGATATTAGACTATTTTATGATTGCACATGGTAAAGAATGTGATTAAAGGCTCTTTTCCTATGTCAAAAGTTTTAGTTTTCGAGGGTAATAGCTACGTATGTTGAAAAAATGAAGATATTAGACAATTTTATGATTGTACATGGTAAAGAATGTGATTAAAGGCTCTTTTCCTATTTCAATAGTTTTAGTTTTCGAGGGTAATAACTATGTATGTTGAAAAAATGAAGATATTAGACTATTTTATGATTGCAAATGGTAAAGAATGTGATTAAAGGCTCTTTTCCTATGTCAAAAGTTTTAGTTTTCGAGGGTAATAGCTACCTATGTTGAAAAAATGAAGATATTAGACTATTTTATCATTGCACATGGTAAAGAATGTGATTAAAGGCTCTTTTTCTATTTCAAAAGTTTTAGTTTTCGAGGATAATAGCTACGTATGTCGAAAAAATGAAGATATTTGACAATTTTATGATTGCACATGGTAAAGAATGTGATTAAAGGCTCTTTTCCTATTTCAAAAGTTTTAGTTTTCGAGGGTAATAGCTACGTATGTTAAAAAATTAAAGATATTAGACTATTTTATGATTGCAAATGGTAAAGAATGTGATTAAAGGCTCTTTTCCTATTTCAAAAGTTTTAGTTTTCGAGGGTAATAGCTACGTATGTTGAAAAAATGAAGATATTAGACAATTTTATGATTGCAAATGGTAAAGAATGTGATTAAAGGCTCTTTTCCTATTTCAAAAGTTTTAGTTTTCGAGGGTAATAGCTACGTCTGTTGAAAAAATGAAGATATTAGACTATTTTATGATTGCACATGGTAAAGAATGTGATTAAAGGCTCTTTTCCTATTTCAAAAGTTTTAGTTTTCGAGGGTAATAGCTACGTATGTTAAAAAATTAAAGATATTAGACTATTTTATGATTGCAAATGGTAAAGAATGTGATTAAAGGCTCTTTTCCTATTTCAAAAGTTTTAGTTTTCGAGGGTAATAGCTACGTATGTTGAAAAAATGAAGATATTAGACTATTTTATGATTGCAAATGGTAAAGAATGTGATTAAAAGCTCATTTCCTATTTCAAAAGTTTTAGTTTTCGAGGGTAAGAGCTTTGTCTGTTGAAAAAATGAAGATATTAGACAATTTTATGATTGCACATGGTAAAGAATGTGATTAAAGGCTCTTTTCCTATTTCAAAAGTTTTAGTTTTCGAGGGTAATAGCTACGTATGTTGAAAAATGATGATATTAGACTATTTTATGATTGCAAATGGTAAAGAATGTGATTAAAGGCTCTTTTCCTATTTCAAAAGTTTTAGTTTACGACGGTAATAGCTACGTATGTTGAAAAAATGAAGATATTAGACAATTTTATGATTGCACATGGTAAAGAATGTGATTAAAGGCTCTTTTCTTATTTCAAAAGTTTTAGTTTTCGAGGGTAATAGCTACGTATGTTGAAAAAATGAAGATATTAGACTATTTTATGATTGCAAATGGTAAAAAATGTGATTAAAGGCTCTTTTCCTATATCAAAAGTTTTAGTTTTCGAGGGTAATAGCTACGTATGTTGAAAAAATGAAGATATTAGACTATTTTATGATTGCACATGGTAAAGAATGTGATTAAAGGCTCTTTTCCTATGTCAAAAGTTTTAGTTTTCGAGGGTAATAGCTACGTATGTTGAAAAAATGAAGATATTAGATTATTTTATGATTGCAAATGATAAAAAATGTGATTAAAGGCTCTTTTCCTATATCAAAAGTTTTAGTTTTCGAGGGTAATAGCTATGTCTGTTGTAAAAATGAAGATATTAGACTATTTTATGATTGCATATGGTAAAGAATGTGATTAAAGGCTCTTCCTATTTCAAAAGTTTTAGTTTTCGAGGGTAATAGCTACGTATGTTAAAAAAATAAAGATATTAGTCTATTTTATGATTGCAAATGGTAAAGAATGTGATTAAAGGCTCTTTTCCTATTTCAAAAGTTTTAGTTTTCGAGGGTAATAGCTACGTATGTTGAAAAAATGAAGATATTAGACTATTTTATGATTGCAAATGGTAAAGAATGTGATTAAAGGCTCATTTCCTATTTCAAAAGTTTTAGTTTTCGAGGCTAAGAGCTTTGTCTGTGGAAAAAATGAAGATATTAGACAATTTTATGATTGCACATGGTAAAGAATGTGATTAAAGGCTCTTGTCCTATTTCAAAAGTTTAAGTTTTCGAGGTTAATAGCTACGTATGTTGAAAAAATGAAGATATTAGACTATTTTATGATTGCACATGGTAAAGAATGTGATTAAAGGCTCTTTTCCTATGTCAAAAGTTTTAGTTTTCGAGGGTAATAGCTACGTATGTTGAAAAAATGAAGATATTAGACTATTTTATGATTGCAAATGGTAAAAAATGTGATTAAAGGCTCTTTTCCTATATCAAAAGTTTTAGTTTTCGAGGGTATTAGCTATGTCTGTTGTAAAAATGAAGATATTAGACTATTTTATGATTGCACATGGTAAAGAATGTGATTAAAGGCTCTTTTCCTATTTCAAAATTTTTAGTTTTCGAGGGTAATAGATACGTATGTTAAAAAAATAAAGATATTAGTCTATTTTATGATTGCAAATGGTAAAGAATGTGATTAAAGGCTCTTTTCCTATTTCAAAAGTTTTAGTTTTCGAGGGTAATAGCTACGTATGTTGAAAAAATGAAGATATTAGACTATTTTATGATTGCAAATGGTAA
>NW_027063777.1:0-30821 GCF_032884065.1 Artemia franciscana
CTAGAATCAAACTTTCTGTTTGATTCTAATAGAATCAATAGAATAGCAATAGTTCGTATGTGACGTCTTGCATATGGTTCTAGAATTCGAATCTATTGATTCTAGACCAGCTAGAATCAATAGTAGATAGAACAGTGAAAGTTTGATTCTAGCTAGTCTATCTACTATTTCTATGAGTCATATGCAAAAACGTCATTTTAGAAAAGACTTTTTCACTATTCAATAAATAGATTATAATCTATTTGAATCTAGAATCAAACTTTATGTTTGATTCTAATAGAATCAATAGAATAGCACTAGTTCGTATGTGACGTCTTGCATATGGTTCTAGAATTCTAATCTATTGATTCTAGCTAGTCTATCTACTATTTCTATGAGTCATATGCAAGACGTCATTTTAGAAAAGACTTTTTCACTATTCAATAAATAGATTCAAATCTATTTGAATCTAGAATCAAACTTTCTGTTTGATTCTAATAGAATCAATAGAATAGCACTAGTTCGTATGTGACGTCTTGCATATGGTTCTAGAATTCTAATCTATTGATTCTAGACCAGCTAGAATCAATAGTAGATAGAACAGTGAAAGTTTGATTCTAGCTAGTCTATCTACTATTTCTGAGTCATATGCAAGACGTCATTTTAGAAAAGACTTTTTCACTATTCAATAAATAGATTCAAATCTATTTGAATCTAGAAATCAAACTTTCTGTTTGATTCTAAAAGAATCAATAGAATAGCACTAGTTCGTATGTGACGTCTTGCATATGGTTCTAGAATTCTAATCTATTGATTCTAGCTAGTCTATCTACTATTTCTATGAGTTCATATGCAAGACGTCATTTTAGAAAAGACTTTTTCACTATTCAATAAATAGATTCAAATCTATTTGAATCTAGAATCAAACTTTCTGTTTGATTCTAATAGAATCAATAGAATAGCACTAGTTCGTATGTGACGTCTTGCATATGGTTTCTAGAATTCTAATCTATTGATTCTAGACCAGCTAGAATCAATAGTAGATAGAACAGTGAAAGTTTGATTCTAGCTAGTCTATCTACTATTTCTATGAGTCATATGCAAGGACGTCATTTTAGAAAAGACTTTTTCACTATTCAATAAATAGATTCAAATCTATTTGAATCTAGAATCAAACTTTCTGTTTGATTCTAATAGAATCAATAGAATAGCACTAGTTCGTATGTGACGTCTTGCATATGGTTCTAGAATTCTAATCTATTGATTCTAGCTAGTCTATCTACTATTTCTATGAGTCATATGCAAGACGTCATTTTAGAAAAGACTTCTTCACTATTCAATAAATAGATTCAAATCTATTTGAATCTAGAATCAAACTTTCTGTTTGATTCTAATAGAATCAATAGAATAGCACTAGTTCGTATGTGACGTCTTGCATATGGTTCTAGAATTCTAATCTATTGATTCTAGACCAGCTAGAATCAATAGTAGATAGAACAGTGAAAGTTTGATTCTAGCTAGTCTATCTACTATTTCTATGAGTCATATGCAAGACGTCATTTTAGAAAAGACTTTTTTCACTATTCAATAAATAGATTCAAATCTATTTGAATCTAGAATCAAACTTTCTGTTTGATTCTAATAGAATCAATAGAATAGCACTAGTTCGTATGTGACGTCTTGCATATGGTTCTAGAATTCTAATCTATTGATTCTAGCTAGTCTATCTACTATTTCTATGAGTCATATGCAAGACGTCATTTTAGAAAAGGACTTTTTCACTATTCAATAAATAGATTCAAATCTATTTGAATCTAGATTCAAACTTTCTGTTTGATTCTAATAGAATCAATAGAATAGCACTAGTTCGCATGTGACGTCTTGCATATGGTTCTAGAATTCTAATCTATTGATTCTAGACCAGCTAGAATCAATAGTAGATAGAACAGTGAAAGTTTGATTCTAGCTAGTCTATCTACTATTTCTATGAGTCATATGCAAGACGTCATTTTAGAAAAGACTTTTTCACTATTCAATAAATAGATTCAAATCTATTTGAATCTAGAATCAAACTTTCTGTTTGATTCTAATAGAATCAATAGAATAGCACTAGTTCGTATGTGACGTCTTGCATATGGTTCTAGAATTCTAATCTATTGATTCTAGCTAGTCTATCTACTATTTCTATGAGTCATATGCAAGACGTCATTTTAGAAAAGACTTTTTCACTATTCAATAAATAGATTCAAATCTATTTGAATCTAGAATCAAACTTTCTGTTTTGATTCTAATAGAATCAATAGAATAGCACTAGTTCGTATGTGACGTCTTGCATATGGTTCTAGAATTATAATCTATTGATTCTAGACCAGCTAGAATCAATAGTAGATAGAACAGTGAAAGTTTGATTCTAGCTAGTCTATCTACTATTTCTATGAGTCATATGCAAGACGTCATTTTAGAAAATACTTTTTCACTATTCAATTAATAGATTCAAATCTATTTGAATCTAGAATCAAACCTTCTGTTTGATTCTAATAGAATCAATAGAATAGCACTAGTTCGTATGTGACGTCTTGCATATGGTTCTAGAATTCTAATCTATTGATTCTAGCTAGTCTATCTACTATTTCTATGAGTCATATGCAAGACGTCATTTTAGAAAAGACTTTTTCACTATTCAATAAATAGATTCAAATCTATTTGAATCTAGAATCAAACTTTCTGTTTGATTCTAATAGAATCAATTGAATAGCACTAGTTCGTATGTGACGTCTTGCATATGGTTCTAGAATTCTAATCTATTGATTCTAGACCAGCTAGAATCAATAGTAGATAGAACAGTGAAAGTTTGATTCTAGCTAGTCTATCTACTATTTCTATGAGTCATATGCCCGACGTCATTTTAGAAAAGACTTTTTCACTATTCAATAAATAGATTCAAATCTATTTGAATCTAGAATCAAACTTTCTGTTTGATTCTAATAGAATCAATAGAATAGCACTAGTTCGTATGTGACGTCTTGCATATGGTTCTAGAATTCTAATCTATTGATTCTAGCTAGTCTATCTACTATTTCTATGAGTCATATGCAAGACGTCATTTTAGAAAAAGACTTTTTTCACTATTCAATAAATAGATTCAAATCTATTTGAATCTAGAATCAAACTTTTCTGTTTGATTCTAATAGAATCAATAGAATAGCGCTAGTTCGTATGTGACGTCTTGCATATGGTTCTAGAATTCTAATCTATTGATTCTAGCTAGTCTATCTACTATTTCTATGAGTCATATGCAAGACGTCATTTTAGAAAAGACTTTTTTCACTATTCAATAAATAGATTCAAATCTATTTGAATCTAGAATCAAACTTTCTGTTTGATTCTAATAGAATCAATAGAATAGCAACTAGTTCGTATGTGACGTCTTGCATATGGTTCTAGAATTCTAATCTATTGATTCTAGACCAGCTAGAATCAATAGTAGATAGAACAGTGAAAGTTTGATTCTAGCTAGTCTATCTACTATTTCTATGAGTCATATGCAAGACGTCATTTTAGAAAAGACTTTTTTCACTATTCAATAAATAGATTCAAATCTATTTGAATCTAGAATCAAACTTTCTGTTTGATTCTAATAGAATCAATTGAATAGCACTAGTTCGTATGTGACGTCTTGCATATGGTTCTAGAATTCTAATCTATTGATTCTAGCTAGTCTATCTACTATTTCTATGAGTCATATGCAAGACGTCATTTTAGAAAAGACTTTTTCACTATTCAATAAATAGATTCAAATCTATTTGAATCTAGAATCAAACTTTCTGTTTGATTCTAATAGAATCAATTGAATAGCACTAGTTCGTATGTGACGTCTTGCATATAATTCTAGAATTCTAATCTATTGATTCTAGACCAGCTAGAATCAATAGTAGATAGAACAGTGAAAGTTTGATTCTAGCTAGTCTATCTACTATTTCTATGAGTCATATGCCCCGACGTCATTTTAGAAAAAGACTTTTTCACTATTCAATAAATAGATTCAAATCTATTTGAATCTAGAATCAAACTTTCTGTTTGATTCTAATAGAATCAATAGAATAGCACTAGTTCGTATGTGACGTCTTGCATATGGTTCTAGAATTCTAATCTATTGATTCTAGCTAGTCTCTCTACTATTTCTATGAGTCATATGCAAGACGTCATTTTAGAAAAGACTTTTTCACTATTCAATAAATAGATTCAAATCTATTTGAATCTAGAATCAAACTTTCTGTTTGATTCTAATAGAATCAATAGAATAGCACTAGTTCGTATGTGACGTCTTGCATATGGTTCTAGAATTCTAATCTATTGATTCTAGACCAGCTGGAATCAATAGTAGATAGAACAGTGAAAGTTTGATTCTAGCTAGTCTATCTACTATTTCTATGAGTCATATGCAAGACGTCATTTTAGAAAAGACTTTTTCACTATTCAATAAATAGATTCAAATCCATTTGAATCTAGAATCAAACTTTCTGTTTGATTCTAATAGAATCAATAGAATAGCACTAGTTCATATGTGACGTCTTGCATATGGTTCTAGAATTCTAATCTATTGATTCTAGCTACTCTATCTACTATTTCTATGAGTCATATGCAAGATGTCATTTTAGAAAAGACTTTTTCACTATTCAATAAATAGATTCAAATCTATTTGAATCTAGAATCAAACTTTCTGTTTGATTCTAATAGAATCAATAGAATAGCACTAGTTCGTATGTGACGTCTTGCATATGGTTCTAGAATTCTACTCTATTGATTCTAGACCAGCTAGAATCAATAGTAGATAGAACAGTGAAAGTTTGATTCTAGTCTAGTCTATCTACTATTTCTATGAGTCATATGCAAGACGTCATTTTAGAAAAGACTTTTTCACTATTCAATAAATAGATTCAAATCTATTTGAATCTAGAATCAAACTTTCTGTTTGATTCTAATAGAATCAATAGAATAGCACTAGATCGTATGTGACGTCTTGCATATGGTTCTAGAATTCTAATCTATTGATTTCTAGCTATTCTATCTGCTATTTCTATGTATTCTTAGAAACTTATCAAACTTTCACTGCTGAATCTATTAAAAGTTTTGAATCTTTAAGGAATTAAAAGTTTTTGAATCTATAAAAACTTTTAATAGATTCAGCAGTGAAAGTTTGATTCTAGCTTGTCTATCTACTATTTCTATGAGTCATATGCAAGACAATAATATCGTAGAAATAGACAATAATATCGGCCCACTGCGCGTCTTTTCTAAAATGACGTCTTGCATATGACTCATAGAAATAGTAGATAGACTAGATCTCATCTAGAGATCAGATGAGTAGATCTCTGACCTAGTAAGCAAATCCACGAACAGAAATAGTAGAAATTGATAAGAAATAGTAGATAGACTAGCTAGAATCAAACTTTCTTTGTATTCTAATTGATTTTATTGTATAAGATATTATTGTCCTATTAATTAGACAATAATATCGGCCACTGCGCGTCTTTTCTAAAATGACGTCTTGCATATGGACTCTTGCTTACTAGATTCATAGCTGAAAACATTTTATTTTTTTTTCTAATGACTTTAAAAGTCATCTATTAAACGGAGTCATATGCAAGACGTCATTTTAGAAAAGACGCGCAGTGGCCGATATTATTGTCATATTTCTAACCGATATTATATTCTTGCATATGACTCATAGAAATAGTAGATAGACTAGCTAGAATCAAACTTTCACTGCTGAATCTATTAAAAGTTTTATTGATTCTAGCTAGTCTATCTACTATTGATTCTAGCTGGTCTAGAATCAATAGTAGTTTTTAAAATCAATTAGAATACAAGAAAGTTTAATAAAACTCATAGAAATAAAATTTTATAAAACTTTGATTCTGGACATTTTCCTCTAGGCCTCTAGGTGGCCGATATTCAAATAGATTTAATAGATTCAGCAGTGAAAGTTTGATTCTAGATTAAAATAGATTTCTAAAATGACGTGTTGCATATGACTCATAGAAATAGTAGATAGACTAGCTAGAATCAAACTTTCACCTGCTGAATCTATTAAAAGTTTTAATAGATTCCTAAAATGACGTCTTGCATATGACTCATAGAAAACTTATTCTATCTATTCTATTCTATCTAATCTACTCTAAGTATTCTTAGAAACTTATCAAACTTTCACTGCTGAAATCTATTAAAAGTTTTGAATCTTTAAGAATTAAAAGTTTTGAATCTATTAAAACTTTTAATAGATTCAGCAGTGAAAGTTTGATTCTAGCTAGTCTATCTACTATTTCTATGAGTCATATGCAAGACGTCATTTTAGAAAAGACGGCGCAGTGGCCGATATTATTGTCTATTTCTACCGAAATTATATTCTTGCATATGACTCATTAGAAATAGTACTACAATATTTTACTACAAAGACTCAGAATAGACTAGCTAGAATCAAACTTTCACTGTTTCTAGTGAAGGCTTGCGGCCTTGTGCAAAATATTTTCCTCTAGGCCTCTAGGTGGCCGATATTCAAAATAGATTTAATAGATTCAGCAGTGAAAGTTTGATTCTAGCTAGTCTATCTACTATTTCTATGAGTCATAAGCAAGTCCATTGTGCAAAATATTTTGATTCTAGCTAGTCTATCTACTATTTCTATGAGTTTTATTTGTCTTTTCTAAGCTAGTCTATCTACTATTTATGTTATGAATGAAATGAAAGGTCTTGCATACAAGAGTAGATAGATTTATTAAACGGAGTAGAAATAGAAATAGACAATAATATCGGCCACTGGCGCGTCTTTTTCTAAAATGACGTCTTGCATATGACTCATAGAAATAGTAGATAGACTAGCTAGAATAGACAAATAAAACTCATAGAAATAGTAGATAGACTAGCTAGAATCAAACTATCTACTATTCCGATATACAAGATATTATTGTCTATTAATAGACAATAATATCGGCCACTTGCGCGTCTTTTCCTAAAATGACGTCTTGCATATGACTCATAGAAATAGTAGATAGACTAGCTAGAATCAAACTTTCTTGTATTCTAATTGATTTTAAAAAACTTACTATTGATTCTAGACCAGCTAGAATCAATAGTAGATAGACTAGCTAGAATCAATAAAACTTTTTAATAGATTCAGCAGTGAAAGTTTGATTCTATTTCTATGAGTCATACGCATATTCTCATATGCAAGTCCTTATGCAAAATATTTTGATTCTAGCTAGTCCTATCTACTATTTCTATGAGTCATATGCAAGACGTCATTTTAGAAAAGACTTTTTCACTATTCAATAAATAAATTCAAATCTATTTGAATCTAGAATCAAACTTCTGTTTGATTCTAATAGAATCAATAGAAATAGCACTAGTTCGTATGTGACGTCTTGCATATGTTTCTAGAATTCTAATCTATTGATTCTAGACCATCTAGAATCAATAGTAGATAGACTAGCAAGAATCAATAAAACTTTTTAATAGATTCAGCAGTTGAAAGTTTGATTCTATTTCTATGAGTCATACGCATATTCTCATATGGCAAAGTCCATAACTCTGACCTAGTAAGCAAATCCACGAACACCGCCCCGTTTAATAAAACTTCAATAAAACTTTTAATAGATTCAGCAGTGAAAGTTTGATTCTAGCTAGTCTATCTACTATTTCTTTGAGTCATATGCAAGACAATAATATCGTAGAAATAGACAATAATATCGGCCACTGCGCGTCTTTTCTAAAATGACGTCTTGCATATGACTCATAGAAATAGTAGATAGACTAGATCTCAATCTAGAGATCTAGATGAGTAGATCTCTGACCTGGTAAGCAAATCCACGAACAGAAATAGTAGAAATTGATGAGAAATAGTAGATAGACTAGCTAGAATCAAACTTTCTTGATTCTAATTGATTTTATTGTATAAGATATTATGGTCTTTTAAATAGACAATAATATCGGCCACTGCGCGTCTTTTCTAAAATGACGCCTTGCATATGACTCTTGCCTACTAGATTCATAGCTGAAAAAATTTTTTTTTTTTTTTCTAATGTACTTTAAAAGTCATTTATTAAACGGAGTCATATGCAAGGACGTCATTTTAGAAAAGACGCGCAGTGGCCGATATTATTGTCTATTTTCTACCGATATTATATTCTTGCATATGACTCATAGAAATAGTAGATAGACTAGCTAGAATCAAACTTTCACTGCTGAATCTATTAAAAGTTTTATTGATTCTAGCTAGTCTATCTACTATTGATTCTAGCTGGTCTAGAAATCAATAGTAAGTTTTTAAAATCAATTAGAATACAAGAAAGTTTAATAAAAATCATAGAAATAAAATTTTAAAAAACTTTGATTCTGGGACATTTTTTCCTCTTAGGGCTCTAGGGTGGCCGATATTCAAATAGATTTCATAGATTTCAGCAGTGAAAGTTTGATTTCGAGATTCAAATAGATTTTCTAAAATGACGTCTTGCATATGACTCATAGAAATAGTAGATAGACTAGCTAGAATCAAACTTTCACTGCTGAATCTATTAAAAGTTTTAATAGATTCTAAAATGACGTCTTGCATATGACTCATAGAAAACTTATTATCTCTATCTTTTCTATTCTATCTATCTACTCTAAGTTATTCTTAGAAACTTATCAAACTTTCACTGCTGAATCTATTTAAAAGTTTTGGAATCTTTAAGAATTAAAAGTTTTGAATCTATTAAAACTTTTAATAGATTCAGCAGTGAAAGTTTGATTCTAGCTAGTCTATCTACTATTTCTATGAGTCATATGCAAGACGTCATTTTAGAAAAGACGCGCAGTGGCCGATATTATTGTCTATTTCTACCAATATTATATTCTTGCATATGACTCATAGAAATAGTACTACAATATTTTACTACAAAGACTCATAGAAATAGTAGATAGACTAGCTAGAATCAAACTTTCACTGTTTCTAGTGAAGGCTTGCGGCCTTGTGCAAAATATTTTCCTCTAGGCCTCTTGGTGGCCGATATTCAAATAGATTTAATAGATTCAGCAGTGAAAGTTTGATTCTAGCTAGTCTATCTAACTATTTCTATGAGTCATATGCAAGTCCTTGTGCAAAATATTTTGATTCTAGCTAGTCTATCTACTATTTCTATGAGTTTTATTTGTCTATTCTAGCTAGTCTATCTACTATTTATGTTATGAATGAAATGAAAGGTCTTGCATACAAGAGTAGATAGATTTATTTAACGGAGTAGAAATAGAAAATAGACAAATAATATCGGCCACTGCGCGTCTTTTTCTAAAATGACGTCTTGCATATGACTCATAGAAATAGTAGATAGACTAGCTAGAATAGACAAATAAAACTCATAGAAATAGTAGATAGACTAGCTAGAATCAAACTATCTACTATTCCGATATACAAGATATTATTGTCTATTAAATAGACATTAATATCGGCCACTGCGCGTCTTTTCTAAAATGACGTCTTGCATATGACTCATAGAAATAGTAGATACACTAGCTAGAATCAAACTTTCTTGTATTCTAATTGATTTTAAAAACTTACTATTGATTCTAGACCAGCTAGAATCATAGTAGATAGACTAGCTAGAATCAATAAAACTTTTAATAGATTCAGCAGTGAAAGTTTGATTCTATTTCTATGAGTCATACGCATATTCTCATATGCAAGTCCTTGTGCAAAATATTTTGATTCTAGCTAGTCTATCTACTATTTCTATGAGTCATATGCAAGGACGTCATTTTAGAAAAGACTTTTTCACTATTCAATAAATAGATTCAAATCTATTTGAATCTAGAATCAAACTTTCTGATTTGATTCTAATAGAATCAATAGAATAGCACTAGTTAGTATGTGACGTCTTGCATATGGTTCTAGAATTCTAATCTATTGATTCTAGACCAGCTAGAATCAATAGTAGATAGACTAGCAAGAATCAATAAAACTTTTAATAGATTCAGCAGTGAAAGTTTGATTCTATTTCTATGAGTCATACGCATATTCTCATATGCAAGTCCATAACTCTGACCTAGTATGCATCTCCACGAAACACCGCCCCCCCGTTTAATAAAACTACAATAAAACTTTTAATAGATTCAGCAGTGAAAGTTTGATTCTAGCTAGTCTATCTACTATTTCTATGAGTCATATGCAAGACAATAATATCGTAGAAATAGACAATAATATCGGCCACTGCGCGTCTTTTCTAAAATGACGTTTTGCATATGACTCATAGAAATAGTAGATAGACTAGATCTCATCTAGAGATCTAGATGAGTAGATCTCTGACCTAGTAAGCAAATCCACGAACAGAAATAGTAGAATATTGATAAGAAATAGTAGATAGACTAGCTAGAATCAAACTTCTCTTGTATTCTAATTGATTTTAATTGTATAAGATATTATTGTCTATTAAATAGACAATAATATCGGCCACTGCGCGTCTTTTCTAAAATGACGTCTTGCATATGACTCTTGCTTACTAGATTCATAGCTGAAAAATTTTTATTTTTTTTCTAATGACTTTAAAAGTCATTTATTAAATGGAGTCATATGCAAGACTTCATTTTAGAAAAGACGCGCAGTGGCCGATATTATTGTCTATTTCTACCGATATTATATT
The DNA here is from genome assembly GCF_032884065.1 of Artemia franciscana. Classification (NCBI taxonomy): domain Eukaryota; kingdom Metazoa; phylum Arthropoda; class Branchiopoda; order Anostraca; family Artemiidae; genus Artemia; species Artemia franciscana. The sequence goes on from NW_027063777.1 coordinate 10,650, forward strand.
CTTTGTATATGACTCATAGAAATAGTAGATAGACTAGCTAGAATCAAACTTTCACTGCTGAATCTATTAAAAGTTTTATTGATTCTAGCTAGTCTATCTACTATTGATTCTAGCTGGTCTAGAATCAATAGTAAGTTTTTTAAAATCAATTAGAATACAAGAAAGTTTAATAAAAACTCATAGAAATAAAATTTTATAAAATTTTGATTCTGGACATTTTCCTCTAGGCCTCTAGGTGGCCGATATTCAAATAGATTTAATAGATTCAGCAGTGAAAGTTTGATTCTAGATTCAAATAGATTTCTAAAATGAGGTCTGCATATGACTCATAGAAATAGTAGATAGACTAGCTAGAATCAAACTTTCACTGCTGAATCTATTAAAAGTTTTTATAGATTCTAAAATGACGTCTTGCATATGACTCATAGAAAACTTATTATCTCCTATCTATTCTATTCTATCTATCTACTCTAAGTATTCTTAGAAACTTATCAAACTGTCACTGCTGAATCTATTAAAAGTTTTGAATCTTTAAGAATTAAAAGTTTTGAATCTATTAAAACTTTTAATAGATTCAGCAGTGAAAGTTTGATTCTAGCTAGTCTATCTACTATTTCTATGAGTCATAATGCAAGTCCTTGTGCAAAATATTTTGATTCTAGCTAGTCTATCTACTATTTCTATGAGTTTTATTTGTCTATTCTAGCTAGTCTATCTACTATTTATGTTATTAATGAAATGAAAGGTCTTGCATACAAGAATAGATAGATTTATTAAACGGAGTAGAAATAGAAATAGACAATAATATCGGCCACTGCGCGTCTTTTCTAAAATGACGTCTTGCATATGACTCATAGAATTAGTAGATAGACTAGCTAGAATAGACAAATAAAACTCATAGAAATAGTGGATAGACTAGCTAGAATCAAACTATCTACTATTCCGATATACAAGATATTATTGTCTATTAAATAGACAATGATATCGGCCACTGCGCGTCTTTTCTAAAATGACGTCTTGCATATGACTCATAGAATAGTAGATAGACTAGCTAGAATCAAACTTTCTTGTATTCTAATTGATTTTAAAAACTAACTATTGATTCTAGACCAGCTAGAATCAATAGTAGATAGACTAGCTAGAATCAATAAAACTTTTAATAGATTTCAGCAGTGAAAGTTTGATTCTATTTCTATGAGTCATACGCATATTCTCATATGCAAGTCCTTGTGCAAAATATTTTGATTCTAGCTAGTCTATCTACTATTTCTATGAGTCATATGCAAGACGTCATTTTAGAAAAGACTTTTTTCACTATTCAATAAATAGATTCAAATCTATTTGAATCTAGAATCAAACTTTCTGTTTGATTCTATAGAATCAATAGAATAGCACTAGTTCGTATGTGACGTCTTGCATATGGTTCTAGAATTCTAATCTATTGATTCTAGACCAGCTAGAATCAATAGTAGATAGACTAGCAAGAATCAATAAAACTTTTAATAGATTCAGCAGTGAAAGTTTGATTCTATTTCTATGAGTCATACGCATATTCTCATATGCAAGTCCATAACTCTGACCTAGTAAGCAAATCCCCGAACACCACCCCGTTTAATAAAATCTTCAATAAAACTTTTAATAGATTCAGCAGTGAAAGTTTGATTCTAGCTAGTCTATCTACTATTTCTATGAGTCATATGCAAGACAATAATATCGTAGAAATAGACAATAATATCGGCCACTGCGCGTCTTTACCTAAAATGACGTCTTGCATATGACTCATAGAAATAGTAGATAGACTAGATCTCATCTAGAGATCTAGTATGAGTAGATCTCTGACCTAGTAAGCAAATCCGCGAACAGAAATAGTAGAAATTGATAAGAAATAGTAGATAGACTAGCTAGAATCAAACTTTCTTGTATTCTAATTGATTTTATTGTATAAGATATTATTGTCTATTAAATAGACAATAATATCGGCCACTGCGCGTCTTTTCTAAAATGACGTCTTGCATATGACTCTTGCTTACTAGATTCATAGCTGAAAAAATTTTATTTTTTTTTTCTAATGACTTTAAAAGTCATTTATTAAACGGAGTCATATGCAAGACGTCATTTTAGAAAAGACGCGCAGTGGCCGATATTATTGTCTATTTCAAACCGATATTATATTCTTGCATATGACTCATAGAAATAGTAGATAGACTAGCTAGAATCAAACTTTCACTGCTGAATCTATTAAAAGTTTTATTGATTCTAGCTAGGTCTATCTACTATTGATTCTAGCTGGTTTAGAATCAATAGTAAGTTTTTAAAATCAATTAGAATACAAGAAAGTTTAATAAAACTCATAGAAATAAAAATTTTATAAAACTTTGATTCTGAACATTTTCCTCTAGGCCTCTAGGTGGCCGATATTCAAATAGATTTAATAGATTCAGCAGTGAAAGTTTGATTCTAGATTCAAATAGATTTCTAAAATGACGTCTTGCATATGACTCATAGAAATAGTCAATAGACTAGCTAGAATCAAACTTTCACTGCTGAATCTATTAAAAGTTTTAATAGATTCTAAAATGACGTCTTGCATATGACTCATAGAAAACTTATTATCTCTATCTATTCTATTCTATCTATCTACTCTAAGTATTCTTAGAAACTTATCAAACTTTCACTGCTGAATCTATTAAAAGTTTTGAATCTTTAAGAATTAAAAGTTTTGAATCTATTAAAACTTTTAATAGATTCAGCAGTGAAAGTTTGATTCTAGCTAGTCTATCTACTATTTCTATGAGTCATATGCAAGAACGTCATTTTAGAAAAGACGCGCAGTGGCCGATATTATTGTCTATTTCTACCGATATTATATTCTTGCATATGACTCATAGAAATAGTAGATAGACTAGCTAGAATCAAACTTTCACTGCTGAATCTATTAAAGTTTTATTGATTCTAGCTAGTCTATCTACTATTGATTCTAGCTGGTCTAGAATCAATAGTAAGTTTTTAAAATCAATTAGAATACAAGAAAGTTTAATAAAACTCATAGAAATAAAAATTTATAAAACTTTGATTCTGAACATTTTCCTCTAGGCCTCTAGGTGGCCGATATTCAAAATAGATTTACACACACAAGAGATTTACACACACAAGGAGATTTACACACACAAGATTAAACACACAAGAGATTTACACACACAAGAGATTTACACACACAAGAGATTTACACACACAAGAGATTTACACACACAAGAGATTTACACACACAAGAGATTTACACACACAAGAGATTTACACACACAAGAGATTTTACACACACAAGAGATTTACACACACAAGAGATTTACACACACAAGAGATTTACACACACAAGAGATTTACACACACAAGAGATTTACACACACAAGAGATTTACACACACAAGAGATTTACACACACAAGAGATTTACACACACAAGAGATTTACACACACAAGAGATTTACACACACAAGAGATTTACACACACAAGAGATTTACACACACAAGAGATTTACACACACAAGAGATTTACACACACAAGAGATTTACACACACAAGAGATTTACACACACAAGAGATTTACACACACAAGAGATTTACACACACCAAGAGATTTACACACACAAGAGATTTACACACACAAGAGATTTACAACACACAAGAGATTTACACACACAAGAGATTTACACACACAAGAGATTTACAACACACAAGAGATTTACACACACAAGAGATTTACACACACAAGAGATTTACACACACAAGAGATTTAACACAACAACAAAGAGATTTACACACACAAGAGATTTACACACACAAGAGATTTACACACACAAGAGATTTACACACACAAGAGATTTACACACACAAGAGATTTACACACACAAGAGATTTACACACACAAGAGATTTTACACACACAAGAGATTTACACACACAAGAGATTTACACACACAAGAGATTTACACACACAAGAGATTTACACACACAAGAGATTTACACACACAAGAGATTTACACACACAAGAGATTTTACACACACAAGAGATTTACACACACAAGAGATTTACACACACAAAGATTACCACACAAGAGATTTACACACACAAGAGATTTACACACACAAGAGATTTACACACACAAGAGATTTACACACACAAGAGATTTACACACACAAGAGATTTACACACACAAGAGATTTACACACACAAGAGATTTACACACACAAGAGATTTACACATACAAGAGATTTACACACACAAGAGATTTACACACACAAGAGATTTACACACACAAGAGATTTACACACACAAGAGATTTACACACACAAGAGATTTACACACACAAGAGATTTACACACACAAGAGATTTAAACACACAAGAGATTTACACACAAGATTACACAAGAGATTTACACACACAAGAGATTACACACACAAGAGATTTACACACACAAGAGATTTACACACACAAGAGATTTACACACACAGAGATTTACACACACAAGAGATTTACACACACAAGAGATTTACACACACAAGAGATTTACACACACAAGAGATTTACAACACACAAGAGATTTACACACACAAGAGATTTACACACACAAGAGATTTACAACACACAAGAGATTTACACACACAAGAGACTTACACACACAAGAGATTTACACACACAAGAGATTTACACACACAAGAGATTTACAACACACAAGAGATTTACACACACAAGAGATTTACACACACAAGAGATTTACACACACAAGAGATTTACACACACAAGAGATTTACAACACAAGAGATTTACACACACAAGAGATTTACACACACAAGAGATTTACACACACAAGAGATTTACACACACAAGAGATTTACACACACAAGAGATTTACACACACAAGAGATTTACACACACAAGAGATTTACACACACAAGAGATTTACACACACAAGAGATTTACACACCACAAGAGATTTACACACACAAGAGATTTACACACACAAGAGATTTACACACACAAGAGATTTACACACACAAGAGATTTACACACACAAGAGATTTACACACACAAGAGATTTACACACACAAGAGATTTACACACACAAGAGATTTACACACACAAGAGATTTACACACACAAGAGATTTACACACACAAGAGATTTACACACACAAGAGATTTACACACACAAGAGATTTACACACACAAGAGATTTACACACACAAGAGATTTACACACACAAGAGATTTACACACACAAGAGATTTACACACACAAGAGATTTACACACACAAGAGATTTACACACACAAGAGATTTACACACACAAGAGATTTACACACACAAGAGATTTACACACACAAGAGATTTACACACACAAGAGATTTACACACACAAGAGATTTACACACACAAGAGATTTACACACACAAGAGATTTACACACACAAGAGATTTACACACACAAGAGATTTACACACACAAGAGATTTACACACACAAGAGATTTACACCACAAGAGATTTACACACACAAGAGATTTACACACACAAGAGATTTACACACACAAGAGATTTACACACACAAGAGATTTACACACACAAGAGATTTACACACACAAGAGATTTACACACACAAGAGATTTACACACACAAGAGATTTACACACACAAGAGATTTACACACACAAGAGATTTACACACACAAGAGATTTACACACACAAGAGATTTACACACACAAGAGATTTACACACACAAGAGATTTACACACACAAGAGATTTACACACACAAGAGATTTACACACACAAGAGATTTACACACACAAGAGATTTACACACACAAGAGATTTACACACACCACAAGAGATTTACACACACAAGAGATTTACACACACAAGAGATTTACACACACAAGAGATTTACACACACAAGAGATTTACACACACAAGAGATTTACACACACAAGAGATTTACACACACAAGAGATTTACACACACAAGAGATTTACACACACAAGAGATTTACACACACAAGAGATTTACACACACAAGAGATTTACACACACAAGAGATTTACACACACAAGAGATTTACACACACAAGAGATTTACACACACAAGAGATTTACACACACAAGAGATTTACACACACAAGAGATTTACACACACAAGAGATTTACACACACAAGAGATTTACACACACAAGAGATTTACACACACAAGAGATTTACACACACAAGAGATTTACACACACAAGAGATTTACACACACAAGAGATTTACACACACAAGAGATTTACACACACAAGAGATTTACACACACAAGAGATTTACACACACAAGAGATTTACACACACAAGAGATTTACACACACAAGAGATTTACACACACAAGAGATTTACACACACAAGAGATTTACACACACAAGAGATTTACACACACAAGAGATTTACACACACAAGAGATTTACACACACAAGAGATTTACACACACAAGAGATTTACACACACAAGAGATTTACACACACAAGAGATTTACACACACAAGAGATTTACACACACAAGAGATTTACACACACAAGAGATTTACACACACAAGAGATTTACACACACAAGAGATTTACACACACAAGAGATTTTACACACACAAGAGATTTACACACACAAGAGATTTACACACACAAGAGATTTACACACACAAGAGATTTTACACACACAAGAGATTTTACACACACAAGAGATTTACACACACAAGAGATTTACACACACAAGAGATTTACACACACAAGAGATTTACACACACAAGAGATTTACACACACAAGAGATTTTACACACACAAGAGATTTACACACACAAGAGATTTACACACACAAGAGATTTACACACACAAGAGATTTACACACACAAGAGATTTACACACACAAGAGATTTACACACACAAGAGATTTACACACACAAGAGATTTACACACACAAGAGATTTACACACACAAGAGATTTACACACACAAGAGATTTACACACACAAGAGATTTACACACACAAGAGATTTACACACACAAGAGATTTACACACACAAGAGATTTACACACACAAGAGATTTACACACACAAGAGATTTACACACACAAGAGATTTACACACACAAGAGATTTACACACACAAGAGATTTACACACACAAGAGATTTTACACACACAAGAGATTTACACACACAAGAGATTTACACACACAAGAGATTTACACACACAAGAGATTTACACACACAAGAGATTTACACACACAAGAGATTTACACACACAAGAGATTTACACACACAAGAGATTTACACACACAAGAGATTTACACACACAAGAGATTTACACACACAAGAGATTTACACACACAAGAGATTTACACACACAAGAGATTTACACACACAAGAGATTTACACACACAAGAGATTTACACACACAAGAGATTTACACACACAAGAGATTTACAACACACAAGAGATTTACACACACAAGAGATTTACACACACAAGAGATTTACACACACAAGAGATTTACACACACAAGAGATTTACACACACAAGAGATTTACACACACAAGAGATTTACACACACAAGAGATTTACACACACAAGAGATTTACACACACAAGAGATTTACACACACAAGAGATTTACACACACAAGAGATTTACACACACAAGAGATTTACACACACAAGAGATTTACACACACAAGAGATTTACACACACAAGAGATTTACACACACAAGAGATTTACACACACAAGAGATTTACACACACAAGAGATTTACACACACAAGAGATTTACACACACAAGATTTACACACACAAGAGATTTACACACACAAGAGATTTACACACACAAGAGATTTACACACACAAGAGATTTACACACACAAGAGATTTACACACACAAGAGATTTACACACACAAGAGATTTACACACACAAGAGATTTACACACACAAGAGATTTACACACACAAGAGATTTACACACACAAGAGATTTACACACACAAGAGATTTACACACACAAGAGATTTACACACACAAGAGATTTACACACACAAGAGATTTACACACACAAGAGATTTACACACACAAGAGATTTACACACACAAGAGATTTACACACACAAGAGAATTTACACACACAAGAGATTTACACACACAAGAGATTTACACACACAAGAGATTTACACACACAAGAGATTTACACACACAAGAGATTTACACACACAAGAGATTTACAACACACAAGAGATTTACACACACAAGAGATTTACACACACAAGAGATTTACACACACAAGAGATTTACACACACAAGAGATTTACACACACAAGAGATTTACACACACAAGAGATTTACACACACAAGAGATTTACACACACAAGAGATTTACACACACAAGAGATTTACACACACAAGAGATTTACACACACAAGAGATTTACACACACAAGAGATTTACACACACAAGAGATTTACACACACAAGAGATTTACACACACAAGAGATTTACACACACAAGAGATTTACACACACAAGAGATTTACACACACAAGAGATTTACACACACAAGAGATTTACACACACAAGAGATTTACACACACAAGAGATTTACACACACAAGAGATTTTACACACACAAGAGATTTACACACACAAGAGATTTACACACACAAGAGATTTACACACACAAGAGATTTACACACACAAGAGATTTACACACACAAGAGATTTACACACACAAGAGATTTTACACACACAAGAGATTTACACACACAAGAGATTTACACACACAAGAGATTTACACACACAAGAGATTTACACACACAAGAGATTTACACACACAAGAGATTTACACACACAAGAGATTTACACACACAAGAGATTTACACACACAAGAGATTTACACACACAAGAGATTTACACACACAAGAGATTTACACACACAAGAGATTTACACACACAAGAGATTTACACACACAAGAGATTTACACACACAAGAGATTTACACACACAAGAGATTTACAACACACAAGAGATTTACACACACAAGAGATTTACACACACAAGAGATTTACACACACAAGAGATTTACACACACAAGAGATTTACACACACAAGAGATTTACACACACAAGAGATTTACACACACAAGAGATTTACACAAGTACACAAGAGATTTACACACACAAGAGATTTACACACACAAGAGATTTACACACACAAGAGATTTACACACACAAGAGATTTACACACACAAGAGATTTTACACACACAAGAGATTTACACACACAAGAGATTTACACACACAAGAGATTTACACACACAAGAGATTTACACACACAAGAGATTTACACACACAAAAGATTTACACACACAAGAGATTTACACACACAAGAGATTTACACACACAAGAGATTTACACACACAAGAGATTTACCTACTATTTCTATGAGTCATATGCAAGAATATAATATCGGTAGAAATAGACAATAATATCGGCCACTGCGCGTCTTTTCTAAAATGACGTCTTGCATATGACTCCGTTTAATAAATGACTTTTAAAGTCATTAGAAAAAAAATAAAAATTTTTCAGCTATGAATCTAGTAAGCAAGAGTCATATGCAAGACGTCATTTTAGAAAAAGACGCGCAGTGGCCGATATTATTGTCTATTTAATAGACAATAATATCTTATACAATAAAATCAATTAGAATACAAGAAAATTTGATTCTAGCTAGTCTATCTACTATTTCTTATCAATTTCTACTATTTCTGTTCGTGGATTTGCTTACTAGGTCAGAGATCTACTCATCTAGATCTCTAGATGAGATCTAGTCTATCTACTATTTCTATGAGTCATATGCAAGACGTCATTTTAGAAAAGACGCGCAGTGGCCGATATTATTGTCTATTTCTACGATATTATTGTCTTGCATATGACTCATAGAAATAGTAGATAGACTAGCTAGAATCAAACTTTCACTGCTAAATCTATTAAAAGTTTTATTGAAGTTTTATTAAACGGGGCGGTGTTCGTGGATTTGCTTACTAGGTCAGAGTTATGGACTTGCATATGAGAATATGCATATGACTCATAGAAATAGAATCAAACTTTCACTGCTGAATCTATTAAAAGTTTTATTGATTCTTGCTAGTCTATCTACTATTGATTCTAGCTGGTCTAGAATCAATAGATTAGAATTCTAGAACCATATGCAAGACGTCCACATACGAACTAGTGCTATTCTATTGATTCTATTAGAATCAAACAGAAAGTTTGATTCTAGATTCAAATAGATTTGAATCTATTTATTGAATAGTGAAAAAGTCTTTTCTAAAAGTACGTCTTGCATATGACTCATAGAAATAGTAGATAGACTAGCTAGAATCAAAATATTTTGCACAAGGACTTGCATATGAGAATATGCGTATGACTCATAGAAATAGAATCAAACTTTCACTGCTGAATCTATTAAAAGTTTTATTGATTCTAGCTAGTCTATCTACTATTGATTCTAGCTGGTCTAGAATCAATAGTAAGTTTTTAAAATCAATTATAATACAAGAAAGTTTGATTCTAGCTACTCTATCTACTATTTCTATGAGTCATATGCAAGACGTCCATTTTAGAAAAGACGCGCAGTGGGCCGATATTATTGTCTATTTAATAGACAATAATATCTTGTATATCGGAATAGTAGATAGTTTGATTCTAGCTAGTCTATCTACTATTTCTATGAGTTTTATTTGTCTATTCTAGCTAGTCTATCTACTATTTCTATGAGTCATATGCAAGACGTCATTTTAGAAAAGACGCGCAGTGGCCGATATTATTGTCTATTTCTATTTCTACTCCGTTTAATAAATCTATCTACTCTTGTATGCAAGACCTTTCATTTCATTCATAACATAAATAGTAGATAGACTAGCTAGAATAGACAAATAAAACTCATAGAAATAGTAGATAGACTAGCTAGAATCAAAATATTTTGCACAAGGACTTGCATATGACTCATAGAAATAGTAGATAGACTAGCTAGAATCAAACTTTCACTGCTGAATCTATTAAATCTATTTGAATATCGGCCACCTAGAGGCCTAGAGGAAAAAATTTTGCACAAGGCCGCAAGCCTTCACTAGAAACAGTGAAAGTTTGATTCTAGCTAGTCTATCTACTATTTCTATGAGTCTTTGTAGTAAAATATTGTAGTACTATTTCTATGAGTCATATGCAAGAATATAATATCGGTAGAAATAGACAATAATATCGGCCACTGCGCGTCTTTTCTAAAATGACGTCTTGCATAAAACTCATAGAAATAGTAGATAGACTAGCTAGAATCAAACTTTTCACTGCTGAATCTATTAAAAGTTTTAATAGATTCAAAACTTTTAATTCTTAAAGATTCAAAACTTTTAATAGATTCAGCAGTGAAAGTTTGATAAGTTTCTAAGAATACTTAGAGTAGATAGATAGAATAGAATAGATAGAGATAATAAGTTTTCTATGAGTCATATGCAAGACGTCATTTTAGAATCTATTAAAACTTTTAATAGATTCAGCAGTGAAAGTTTGATTCTAGCTAGTCTATCTACTATTTCTATGAGTCATATGCAAGACCTCATTTTAGAAATCTATTTGAATCTAGAATCAAACTTTCACTGCTGAATCTATTAAATCTATTTGAATATCGGCCACCTAGAGGCCTAGAGGAAAATGTCCAGAATCAAAGTTTTATAAAATTTTATTTCTATGAGTTTTATTAAACTTTCTTGTATTCTAATTGATTTTAAAAACTTACTATTGATTCTAGACCAGCTAGAATCAATAGTAGATAGACTAGCTAGAATCAATAAAACTTTTAATAGATTCAGCAGTGAAAGTTTGATTCTAGCTAGTCTATCTACTATTTTCTATGAGTCATATGCAAGAATATAATATCGGTAGAAATAGACAATAATATCGGCCACTGCGCGTCTTTTCTAAAATGACGTCTTGCCATATGACTCCATTTAATAAATGACTTTTAAAGTCATTAGAAAAAAAATAAAAATTTTTCAGCTATGAATCTAGTAAGCAAGAGTCATATGCAAGACGTCATTTTAGAAAAGACGCGCAGTGGCCGATATTATTGTCTATTTAATAGACAATAATATCTTATACAATAAAATCAATTAGAATACAAGAAAGTTTGATTCTAGCTAGTCTATCTACTATTTCTTATCAATTTCTACTATTTCTGTTCGTGGATTTGCTTACTAGGTCAGAGATCTACTCATCTAGATCTCTAGATGAGATCTAGTCTATCTACTATTTCTATGAGTCATATGCAAAACGTCATTTTAGAAAAGACGCGCAGTGGCCGATATTATTGTCTATTTCTACGATATTATTGTCTTGCATATGACTCATAGAAATAGTAGATAGACTAGCTAGAATCAAACTTTCACTGCTGAATCTATTAAAAGTTTTATTGAAGTTTTATTAAACGGGGGCGGTGTTCGTGGAGATGCTTACTAGGTCAGAGTTATGGACTTGCATATGAGAATATGCGTATGACTCATAGAAATAGAATCAAAACTTTCACTGCTGAATCTATTAAAAGTTTTATTGATTCTTGCTAGTCTATCTACTATTGATTCTAGCTGGTCTAGAATCAATAGATTAGAATTCTAGAACCATATGCAAGACGTCACATACGAACTAGTGCTATTCTATTTATTCTATTAGAATCAAACAGAAAGTTTGATTCTAGATTCAAATAGATTTTGAATCTATTTATTGAATAGTGAAAAAGTCTTTTCTAAAATGACGTCTTGCATATGACTCATAGAAATAGTAGATAGACTAGCTAGAATCAAAATATTTTGCACAAGGGACTTGCATATGAGAATATGCGTATGACTCATAGAAATAGAATCAAACTTTCACTGCTGAATCTATTAAAAGTTTTATTTATTCTAGCTAGTCTATCTACTATTGATTCTAGCTGGTCTAGAATCAATAGTAAGTTTTTAAAATCAATTAGAATACAAGAAAGTTTGATTCTAGCTAGTCTATCTACTATTTCTATGAGTCATATGCAAGACGTCATTTTAGAAAAGACGCGCAGTGGCCGATATTATTGTCTATTTAATAGACAATAATATCTTGTATATCGGAATAGTAGATAGTTTGATTCTAGCTAGTCTATCCACTATTTCTATGAGTCTTATTTGTCTATTCTAGCTAGTCTATCTACTATTTCTATGAGTCATATGCAAGACGTCATTTTAGAAAAGACGCGCAGTGCCCGATATTATTGTCTATTTCTATTTCTACTCCGTTTAATAAATCTATCTACTCTTGTATGCAAGACCTTTCATTTCATTAATAACATAAATAGTAGATAGACTAGCTAGAATAGACAAATAAAAACTCATAGAAATAGTAGATAGACTAGCTAGAATCAAAATATTTTGCACAAGGACTTGCATATGACTCATAGAAATAGTAGATAGACTAGCTAGAATCAAACTTTCACTGCTGAATCTATTAAATCTATTTGAATATCGGCCACCAAGAGGCCTAGAGGAAAAATATTTTGCACAAGGCCGCAAGCCTTCACTAGAAACAGTGAAAGTTTGATTCTAGCTAGTCTATCTACTATTTCTATGAGTCTTTGTAGTAAAATATTGTAGTACTATTTCTATGAGTCATATGCAAGAATATAATATTGGTAGAAATAGACAATAATATCGGCCACTGCGCGGTCTTTTCTAAAATGACGTCTTGCATATGACTCATAGAAATAGTAGATAGACTAGCTAGAATCAAACTTTCACTGCTGAATCTATTAAAAGTTTTAATAGATTCAAAACTTTTAATTCTTAAAGATTCAAAACTTTTAATAGATTCAGCAGTGAAAGTTTGATAAGTTTCTAAGAATACTTAGAGTAGATAGATAGAATAGAATAGATAGAGATAATAAGTTTTCTATGAGTCATATGCAAGACGTCATTTTAGAATCTATTAAAACTTTTAATAGATTCAGCAGTGAAAGTTTGATTCTAGCTAGTCTATCTACTATTTCTATGAGTCATATGCAAGACGTCATTTTAGAAATCTATTTGAATCTCGAATCAAACTTTCACTGCTGAATCTATTAAATCTATTTGAATATCGGCCACCTAGAGGCCTAGAGGAAAATGTCCAGAATCAAAGTTTTATAAAATTTTATTTCTATGAGTTTTATTAAACTTTCTTGTATTCTAATTGATTTTAAAAACTTACTATTGATTCTAGACCAGCTAGAATCAATAGTAGATAGACTAGCTAGAATCAATAAAACTTTTAATAGATTCAGCAGTGAAAGTTTGATTCTAGCTAGTCTATCTACTATTTCTATGAGTCATATGCAAGAATATAATATCGGTAGAAATAGACAATAATATCGGCCACTGCGCGTCTTTTCTAAAATGACGTCTTGCATATGACTCCGTTTAATAAATGACTTTTAAAGTCATTAGAAAAAAAAAATAAAAATTTTTCAGCTATGAATCTAGTAGGCAAGAGTCATATGCAAGACGTCATTTTAGAAAAGACGCGCAGTGGCCGATATTATTGTCTATTTAATAGACCATAATATCTTATACAATAAAATCAATTAGAATCAAGAAAGTTTGATTCTAGCTAGTCTATCTACTATTTCTCATCAATTTCTACTATTTCTGTTCGTGGATTTGCTTACTAGGTCAGAGATCTACTCATCTAGATCTCTAGATGAGATCTAGTCTATCTACTATTTCTATGAGGTCATATGCAAGACGTCATTTTAGAAAAGACGCGTAGTGGCCGATATTATTGTCTATTTCTACGATATTATTGTCTTGCATATGACTCATAGAAATAGTAGATAGACTAGCTAGAATCAAACTTTCACTGCTGAATCTATTAAAAGTTTTATTGAAGTTTTATTAAAACGGGGCGGTGTTCGTGGAGATGCTTACTAGGTCAGAGTTATGGACTTGCATATGAGAATATGCGTATGACTCATAGAAATAGAATCAAACTTTCACTGCTGAATCTATTAAAAGTTTTATTGATTCTTGCTAGTCTATCTACTATTGATTCTAGCTGGTCTAGAATCAATAGATTAGAATTCTAGAACCATATGCAAGACGTCACATACGAACTAGTGCTATTCTATTGATTCTATTAGAATCAAACAGAAAGTTTGATTCTAGATTCAAATAGATTTGAATCTATTTATTGAATAGTGAAAAAGTCTTTTCTAAAATGACGTCTTGCATATGACTCATAGAAATAGTAGATAGACTAGCTAGAATCAAAATATTTTGCACAAGGACTTGCATATGAGAATATGCGTATGACTCATAGAAATAGAATCAAACTTTCACTGCTGAATCTATTAAAAGTTTTATTTATTCTAGCTAGTCTATCTACTATTGATTCTAGCTGGTCTAGAATCAATAGTAAGTGTTTAAAATCAATTAGAATACAAGAAAGTTTGATTCTAGCTAGTCTATCTACTATTTCTATGAGTCATATGCAAGACGTCATTTTAGAAAAGACGCGCAGTGGCCGATATTAATGTCTATTTAATAGACAATAATATCTTGTATATCGGAATAGTAGATAGTTTGATTCTAGCTAGTCTATCTACTATTTCTATGAGTTTTATTTGTCTATTCTAGCTAGTCTATCTACTATTTCTATGAGTCATATGCAAGACGTCATTTTAGAAAAGACGCGCAGTGGCCGATATTATTGTCTATTTCTATTTCTACTCCGTTTAATAAATCTATCTACTCTTATATGCAAGACCTTTCATTTCATTCATAACATAAATAGTAGATAGACTAGCTAGAATAGACAAATAAAACTCATAGAAATAGTAGATAGGACTAGCTAGAATCAAAATATTTTGCACAAGGACTTGCATATGACTCATAGAAATAGTAGATAGACTAGCTAGAATCAAAACTTTCACTGCTGAATCTATTAAATCTATTTGAATATCGGCCACCAAGAGGCCTAGAGGAAAATATTTTGCACAAGGCCGCAAGCCTTCACTAGAAACAGTGAAAGTTTGATTCTAGCTAGTCTATCTACTATTTCTATGAGTCTTTGTAGTAAAATATTGTAGTACTATTTCTATGAGTCATATGCAAGAATATAATATTGGTAGAAATAGACAATAATATCGGCCACTGCGCGTCTTTTCTAAAATGACGTCTTGCATATGACTCATAGAAATAGTAGATAGACTAGCTAGAATCAAACTTTCACTGCTGAATCTATTAAAAGTTTTAATAGATTCAAAACTTTTAATTCTTAAAGATTCAAAAACTTTTAATAGATTCAGCAGTGAAAGTTTGATAAGTTTCTAAGAATACTTAGAGTAGATAGATAGAATAGAATAGATAGAGATAATAAGTTTTCTATGAGTCATATGCAAGACGTCATTTTAGAATCTATTAAAACTTTTAATAGATTCAGCAGTGAAAGTTTGATTCTAGCTAGTCTATCTACTATTTCTATGAGTCATATGCAAGACGTCATTTTAGAAATCTATTTGAATCTCGAATCAAAACTTTCACTGCTGAATCTATTAAAATCTATTTGAATATCGGCCACCTAGAGGCCTAGAGGAAAATGTCCAGAATCAAAGTTTTATAAAATTTTATTTCTATGAGTTTTTATTAAACTTTCTTGTATTCTAATTGATTTTAAAAACTTACTATTGATTCTAGACCAGCTAGAATCAATAGTAGATAGACTAGCTAGAATCAATAAAACTTTTAATAGATTCAGCAGTGAAAGTTTGATTCTAGCTAGTCTATCTACTATTTCTATGAGTCATATGCAAGAATATAATATCGGTAGAAATAGACAATAATATCGGCCACTGCGCGTCTTTTCTAAAATGACGTCTTGCATATGACTCCGTTTAATAAATGACTTTTAAAGTCATTAGAAAAAAAAAAAATAAAAATTTTTCAGCTATGAATCTAGTAGGCAAGAGTCATATGCAAGACGTCATTTTAGAAAAGACGCGCAGTGGCCGATATTATTGTCTATTTAATAGACCATAATATCTTATACAATAAAATCAATTAGAATCAAGAAAGTTTGATTCTAGCTAGTCTATCTACTATTTCTCATCAATTTCTACTATTTCTGTTCGTGGATTTGCTTACTAGGTCAGAGATCTACTCATCTAGATCTCTACATGAGATCTAGTCTATCTACTATTTCTATGAGTCATATGCAAGACGTCATTTTAGAAAAGACGCGTAGTGGCCGATATTATTGTCTATTTCTACGATATTATTGTCTTGCATATGACTCATAGAAATAGTAGATAGACTAGCTAGAATCAAACTTTCACTGCTGAATCTATTAAAAGTTTATTGAAGTTTTATTAAACGGGGCGGTGTTCGTGGATTTGCTTACTAGGTCAGAGTTATGGACTTGCATATGAGAATATGCGTATGACTCATAGAAATAGAATCAAACTTTCACTGCTGAATCTATTAAAAGTTTTATTGATTCTTGCTAGTCTATCTACTATTGATTCTAGCTGGTCTAGAATCAATAGATTAGAATTCTAGAACCATATGCAAGACGTCACATACGAAACTAGTGCTATTCTATTGATTCTATTAGAATCAAACAGAAAGTTTGATTCTAGATTCAAATAGATTTGAATTTATTTATTGAATAGTGAAAAAGTCTTTTCTAAAATGACGTCTTGCATATGACTCATAGAAATAGTAGATAGACTAGCTAGAATCCAAATATTTTGCATAAGGACTTGCATATGAGAATATGCGTATGACTCATAGAAATAGAATCAAACTTTCACTGCTGAATCTATTAAAAGTTTTATTGATTCTAGCTAGTCTATCTACTATTGATTCTAGCTGGTCTAGAATCAATAGTAAGTTTTTTAAAATCAATTAGAATACAAGAAAGTTTGATTCTAGCTAGTCTATCTACTATTTCTATGAGTCATATGCAAGACGTCATTTTAGAAAAGACGCGCAGTGGCCAAATATTATTGTCTATTTAATAGACAATAATATCTTGTATATCGGAATAGTAGATAGTTTGATTCTAGCTAGTCTATCTACTATTTCCATGAGTTTTATTTGTCTATTCTAGCTAGTCTATCTACTATTTCTATGAGTCATATGCAAGACGTCATTTTAGAAAAGACGCGCAGTGGCCGATATTATTGTCTATTTCTATTTCTACTCCGTTTAATAAATCTATCTACTCTTGTATGCAAGACCTTTCATTTCATTCATAACATAAATAGTAGATAGACTAGCTAGAATAGACAAATAAAACTCATAGAAATAGTAGATAGACTAGCTAGAATCAAAAATATTTTGCACAAGGACTTGCATATGACTCATAGAAATAGTAGATAGACTAGCTAGAATCAAACTTTCACTGCTGAATCTATTAAATCTATTTGAATATCGGCCACCTAGAGGCCTAGAGGAAAATATTTTGCACAAGGCCGCAAGCTTTCACTAGAAACAGTGAAAGTTTGATTCTAGCTAGTCTATCTGAGTCTTTGTAGTAAAATATTGTAGTACTATTTCTATGAGTCATATGCAAGAATATAATATCGGTAGAAATAGACAATAATATCGGCCACTGCGCGTCTTTTCTAAAATGACGTCTTGCATATGACTCATAGAAATAGTAGATAGACTAGCTAGAATCAAACTTTCACTGCTGAATCTATTAAAAGTTTTAATAGATTCAAAACTTTTAATTCTTAAAGATTCAAAACTTTTAATAGATTCAGCAGTGAAAGTTTGATAAGTTTCTAAGAATACTTAGAGTAGATAGATAGAATAGAATAGATAGAGATAATAAGTTTTCTATGAGTCATATGCAAGACGTCATTTTAGAATCTATTAAAACTTTTAATAGATTCAGCAGTGAAAGTTTGATTCTAGCTAGTCTATCTACTATTTCTATGAGTCATATGCAAGACGTCATTTTAGAAATCTATTTGAATCTAGAATCAAACTTTCACTGCTGAATCTATTAAATCTATTTGAATATCGGCCACCTAGAGGCCTAGAGGAAAATGTCCAGAATCAAAGTTTTATAAAATTTTATTTCTATGAGTTTTATTAAACTTTCTTGTATTCTAATTGATTTTAAAAACTTACTATTGATTCTAGACCAGCTAGAATCAATAGTAGATAGACTAGCTAGAATCAATAAAACTTTTAATAGATTCAGCAGTGAAAGTTTGATTCTAGCTAGTCTATCTACTATTTCTATGAGTCATATGCAAGAATATAATATCGGTAGAAATAGACAATAATATCGGCCACTGCGCGTCTTTTCTAAAATGACGTCTTGCATATGACTCCGTTTAATAAATGACTTTTAAAGTCATTAGAAAAAAAAAATAAAATTTTTTCAGCTATGAATCTAGTAAGCAAGAGTCATATGCAAGACGTCATTTTAGAAAAGACGCGCAGTGGCCGATATTATTGTCTATTTAATAGACAATAATATCTTATACAATAAAATCAATTAGAATACAAGAAAGTTTGATTCTAGCTAGTCCTATCTACTATTTCTTATCAATTTCTACTATTTCTGTTCGTGGATTTGCTTACTAGGTCAGAGATCTACTCATCTAGATCTCTAGATGAGATCTAGTCTATCTACTATTTCTATGAGTCATATGCAAGACGTCATTTTAGAAAAGACGCGCAGTGGGCCGATATTATTGTCTATTTCTACGATATTATTGTCTTGCATATGACTCATAGAAATAGTAGATAGACTAGCTAGAATCAAACTTTCACTGCTGAATCTATTAAAAGTTTTAATAGATTCAAAACTTTTAATTCTTAAAGATTCAAAACTTTTAATAGATTCAGCAGTGAAAGTTTGATAAGTTTCTAAGAATACTTAGAGTAGATAGATAGAATAGAATAGATAGAGATAATAAGTTTTCTATGAGTCATATGCAAGACGTCATTTTAGAATCTATTAAAACTTTTAATAGATTCAGCAGTGAAAGTTTGATTCTAGCTAGTCTATCTACTATTTCTATGAGTCATATGCAAGACGTCATTTTAGAAATCTATTTGAATCT